>NC_047526.1:26275250-26512750 GCF_902827115.2 Pseudochaenichthys georgianus
ACCGGCCTTGACACTCGTACGAGGCATCAGGCCACTAATCATCTAGACGGGAACATGCCATGCTGCGTTCACTTGCCTCCATGTAGTTGGGTCTACAGATAATTTCCCGGGAGGCCCAGGAAGAGTAGTAGCAAGTTTCTTCCACCAGGTAAAACTCGTCTACCACATTGTCAGATTGTAGCCGCAGACCTAGTTTTGTTGTGAATGCTTTATCGTCCTAAAAACACATGGAAACAAGTCTCAAAATGAATTGCCACGTCAAAAGAAACATTTGGTGCTGTGTCACAAACTAGCATTCAGTCGTTTTTACCACATTTTGATCAAAACAGTTTTGGACGGAGGCATAAATCACAGCGTTTCCCAGGTGGTCTTTCTTGATGGTGAAGCCACACTGAGAAGATAAACTTGGCGTGAGGATGATTGAAGAGTTATCTGAGGAAACAAACAAGAAAAGTTTGAATTAAAAGTTAGATTAAGTTAAGAAAAAGCAATACACTTGAAATGTCAGCTTACTTATGACAGCGGACACTTCAAGAAAACTTCCTCCAAGTCGACTGACATCCACACGCAGCAAGTTTCCAAGGCATTTAGAGTTTATCTCTGGGATTACACATTTATATTAGATAGCAGCACACAAGTGTTGAAAAATATCACAAAATGACAAAAACGTACTTATTGGGGGCTTATTTTGTGCCTCAATGTTAACAACATTTAGGGCATTGAGGGAAGCAGAATGGCTGACTGAGTGGGGAGGGGTATAGAAATAACTTTCATTAAAAAAGAAGCTGAAGTAATAATACTGAAGCATGGCCAAAGCAGTCGGATGAAGTTATAAATGAGTGAGAACAGCTAAATCTGTTAATCAGCTAAGCAGTTTAGAGATTAGTAAGTATTTGGCATGAGCATTAAGTTAATTTACTTATTTGTTTTGAACAATTTTATATATTTGGTATGTTTCTTTGCATATACTTTTACGTTTAAAAATACTATACATTTTGCTGATATACTCACTTACTTTTACTTAAGTAACGTTTCTAATGCAGGACATTTACTTGTATCAGAGAGAGTATTTGTACTGTGTAGTATAAGAACTTTTACTTAAGTAAAATATCTGAATAGGCTACTTCTCTTACAACTGCAAAGTCCCCAGCTAAACCTTAATAAGGGCCGTTGTATTTCATGGTCATTAAAAACATCACTCCTTTAGGCCATGACTTTTAATTTAGCAGGATGTTCAGGGTTTTGTATCATATGTGTATATCCTACTACATAATTCATTAAAGAAGGTAAAGTAAAAAGGAGGTGTAAAACCAAAACATCTAACAGAAAAGGATTTTACTTCTTCAGCTCCGTTGTACCCCCGTTTTTAGAGATTTGGGTATACAGAGGAAAAGAGAGAGGGTTTTGTTTTCTGACACTTTGGCTGCAGTCGAATAGTCCATTTAGCTTTGGAACCTTCCTAACCGAGTGAAATGACCTGGAAGTCCCTCAGGGGCAGCCATAATAAGTGCCGTACGAATGATCTAGATCAGGGGTTCCCAAAGTGTGGGAAGGTGAGCCTCCCCTCAGAGAACATACATTACATTGCATTTAGAATAGAATAGAATAGAATTCCTTTATTGTCATCGCACCAGGTACAACGAAATTTAAAAAAGCAATCCTCGCAGTGCATTTCCACATACAACGAATAAATATATTATCTATATAAACATATACACATTAAACATGCTCACACATCCATACATGCCCGCACATTATTTAAATACAGTTTACAATATAAAAAAACAACACAGGGATGATATTTTGCATCTCTGATGTCGATCAGTTCATAAGTTAATACAACTATTAAAAAGTAGTGCAGTTGGAAGTTGTAACTGTTCAGTTCAGCGTTTGACGGTGTTCAGTTCTCGTATGGCTCTGGGGTAAAAACTGTTTTTCATTCGGTTTGTCCTTGATTGAATTGACCTGTAGAATTGAACACCACACTGCCAGTCTCTGGATTTCATCCCTGTAGGCTGACTCAGCTGACGCTTTTATCCAAAGCGACTTACAATAAGTACATTCGACCAGGAAGACACAACCTTGAAGAAAACAGTCATATAAGTACATCAGGTTTCATAGAGCCAAACATTTCAAGTGCTACTCAACTGGCTATAGATAAGCCAGTCCTTTATTAGTATATAAGTGCTCTGTTAGCAGTTCTTTGTTAGTAATTATATCGCTCGAAGTGGAGTCGAAAGAGATGAGTTTTCAGTCTGCGCCGGAAGATGTGCAGGCTTTCTGCTGTTCTGATGTCAATGGGGAGCTCATAGTAGTGCACGTGCTGGGGTGTACAGTTTAACCATGTTCTGGATTTAGGAAGGGTCAGATCCATTCGCAGCATGGTATGCAAGTATCAGTGTCTTGAAGTAGATTCTAGCAGTTACCGGAAGCCAGTGAAGGGAGCAGAGGAGCGGAGTGGTGTGGGAACATTTTGGAAGGTTGAAGACTAGACGAGCCGCTGCATTCTGGATGAGCTGCAGAGGTCGGATGGCACATGCAGATGGTAGACCAGCCAGGAGGGAGTTGCAGTAGTCTAGGCGTGAGATGACGAGAGCCTGGACCAGAACCTGCGTTGTTTTCTGGGTCAGCTGGGGACGTATCCTCCTGATGTTGTAAAGCGTGTATCTGCAGCAACGGGTTGTAGCAGCGATGTTTGCAGTGAAGTACAGTTTGTTATCTAGGATCACACCAAGATTCCTTGCAGTCTGAGTCGGGGAAACAACAGATGTGCCGATGTTGATTGTCAGGTCAAGAGTGGGACAATCTTTTCCCGGAAGGAAAAGCAGTTCAGTCTTGTCAAGGTTGAGCTTGAGGTGATGAGCAGACATCCACTGAGAGATGTCAGCTAGACAAGCAGATAGTGTTAATTTCGTCAGCTATTTTTTAATTTAGTTTTAGTCTTAGTCCTGTGTTACATTTCCTTTTTAGTTTTAGTCATATTTAGTCACCTTCACCTTCACCTAAAAAGTGAACCAGCTCCGTAGTACCGGAAATCCCAGAAGTTATCTTGCTAAACGAAAATCCTGCTTCGAAGTATAACCCCAGGTCCCGACCAGGTTAGCCGCACAGCATAAGTTACCATGGAGATCTAGCCTGCTAAAAAGAGAACCAGCATCGTATGACCGGAAACCCTGAGTTTTCCCTGAAGTTAGCCGGCTAAGCGAAAATCCTGCTTCGTAGTATACCCCCCAGGTTAGCCGCTCTGCATAAGTTACCATGGAGATCTAGCCTGCTAAAAAGAGAACCAGCATCGTATGACCGGAAACCCTGAGTTTTCCCTGAAGTTAGCCGGCTAAGCGAAAATCCTGCTTCGTAGTACAGGCCTCTGATATTAATCCTACACTGGACAAATATGATATTGAAGCCAATTAACATTGCAGCCAATAAAGAAACTGCATAGTTGTCATGACAATATTCATATCAAATAGAAAAGGCAATTTAAATGTACAAAGAGGTGTGTATCCTTCTCGTCTAGTTATGTTGTACAATGCTGCATTGATTTGGGGTCAATAGGTCACATATGGAAGCTATTGCAACAAAAAAAAGATTTATATTAATCTAAAAAAAAAAAATTACTAAAATCCACAAGAAAAGAGGTTCCGACAGTTACAAAACACAAGTGAATATCAATCCAATATCCAACCTAAATATACAATTATTTTGACATTTATTTTGAAGCAAAGCGGAAGTTAATTTGTTTTACTCTGTCAGGCTTGAAAATAACAGATAACTCTATCTCCTGTGAACTTTGGACTAAAAGGGGTCTCTGTACCCTTACCTAGTCTATAGTGGATGAGTCCTCTGTTGTAGAAAGGTATCTCAAAGCTGCTGTCACTCTGTATCGCTAAAGAGAAGTCCTCCACCGCTTCACCTAAATCTACCCGGAGGTACTTTATCTGTCCGCGGTTGTTGTAAGCAGTGGCCAAATGACTGGCTTTACAATCCCTGTGGAAATATGACAGCGTTGAAAGTCTCTAAAACAATACATGTAATGAAATGACAAAGTGACAGAACACGATGGACGTTAGCTTCAACCGGGGACACAGAATTTGACGGGTAGAAGAATACGCTGCAACACTAGTACACAGTACTCAAGTTGTAAAAAAAAATCAGGGGGGATGGTGGATTTGATCATATGGGGACATAATGTGTGCTGATAACCCGCCGAGAGTGGGAGACCAACCAGCATAAGGATAATTATTATACTCCTAAAACAACATGCATGTTATGGATGTTCAGATACTCCTTTCATTGCTCTTGACCAAGGCACCTCAGAATTAGAGTCGGTCCCCGTCAAATGCAGAGGACAATTAGTGCAAAATCTTTTTTTCACTTTAATTTTAAGGGGGGGAGGGGATACAAAAATGTGGTTATAATGGAAGTCTATGGTACAAATCTTGTAGGTTAACAGTCCCTCATTTATTATTCAGATGGATCAACTGATTATACTAATAATAAAGTCAAATTTGTTTTTAGAATATTGAATTGTATTTTTTCAAAAAAGCAGTTACTGGTATACGATCAAAACTGGTATCTAAAGGGTTACATTTTTATCGTAATTAATTAAATCATTATGTAAATTAAACACTTCATGAAAAATTAGAGGAAACATTTTTTTATTGCAGTTCAAATACAAATATTTTATGTTAACATTCCCAATGTTACCTTTTTTAACAGGGCATTAAGTGCAAATTGAAATTGTTTACAAAATATGAAAATATATTAAAAGATTATACAGATAATACAAAATAGGACCAATGTTGTCAATGGCTGCCTACTCAACACATCCTCACTCCCAGGTCGGCCTATGTTGACGTTATGTCAAGTCCCCTGTGTCGGCTTTTTCCAACGCAAGGGGGGGGGGGGGCCTTAGCGTCCATTTTCAACGCAAGGGGGGTGCCCTTAGCATCCATTTTCAGCTTTCCGGGATGTCCATATGCTTCTATGGACGCTCATGGAAGCACAGCATTCGTTTGTGTCGACTGCCCTTAAAGGCAATGTGAGCGTCCATTCTCATTGGATAACGGAGAATTGTACACCTGGAAGTAAGTATTCCCCTTACTGTCGATTGATTTTACAGTGATATCTGCACTACTCATCGACTAAAAAACACCAGATTATCCTTGTTAATTACACAACATTGATTGGTTTAAATTGTGTGCAATGCTTTTGTATTTTCCCCCTTCGATTCGGAGAAACAAATATTTTTTCGGAGTAAAGGATGGCAGAAGACACTACACTACCCAGAATCCCCAGCTATCGTTTGGACTACACTATGTGCTCTGTTTGACAAACCCCGTGATAGTCCTCAAGCTCTGTGATTGGAGAGTGTGCTCCGAGGGTTACTGAGCCTCGAACAGCACTTGAAATGGGATGGAACCACGGCAGACTGTCCAAAACTGGATTTGAACGGGTCCACCGCGTCCCCCCCTCCCCCACCCCGTCCCCCGAACTACACATGCTGGCTATTCTGTTTCGCAACATGTTCTCTATCTATGGCACGTCTCTACTGGGAATTGTAGTTTTAAAAGACGTTTTCGTATTTCCCATAATAAGAAGTTGCCAGTATTAAACTGTATGCCTCGTTTTAGTCTTACGCATCCGACCTGGAAAACTTTGCAGCCAATCTTATTTGTTACAGTGTATCGTGCACCAGGTCCTTATTCAGAATTCTTATCAGAATTCTCTGAGTTTTTATCAACTTTGGTTCTTAAAACAGACAAAGTAATTATCGTAGGTGACTTTAATATTCATGTTGACGATGATAAAAATAGCCTTACTGTTGCATTTAACTCTATATTAGATTCTGTTGGTTTCTGTCAGAGTGTAAATAAACCAACCCACTGCTATAATCACACTCTCGACCTTGTTCTGACTTATGGTATTGAAATTGAGCAACTATTAGTCGAACCGCATAATCCTGCTTTATCCGACCATTTCTTAGTAACTTTTGAAGTACTATTACGAGACTACAAAGCATTAGTCAAAAGCTCTTGCAGCAGAAACCTATCTGTTAGTGCTATAGCCACATTTAAGGAAGAGATTCCACCAATACTTAACTCGATAGCATGTCTGCATGTAGGGGAGGAAACTTATACAAAATGTACACCACCCCAAATTGATCATGTTGTTGATAGTGCTATAGATGCACTGCGAATAAAATTAGACTCTGTTGCTCCTTTGAAAAAGAAGAAAATAAAACAACATAGATTAGCTCCATGGCATAATGCCGAAACCCGCAAAATAAAGCAAAAGTCTAGACAACTTGAAAGGATATGGCGTTCCACTAAACTTGAAGAATCTCGTTTAATTTGGCATATTACTCTCAATGAATATAAGAAAGCACTGCGTAAAGCGAGAGCAGCCTACTACTCTTCATTAATAGATGAGAATAAGAATAATGCAAGATTTCTTTTCAGCACTGTAGCCAGGCTGACAGAGAGCCACAGCTCCATTGAGCCTTCTATTCCCATAGCACTCAGTAGTAATGATTTTATGTGCTTTTTTAACGATAAAATTGTTACTCTTAGAAACAAAATTAATGACCTCTTGCCTTTGACCAGTATAGTGTTATCAACAGCTCCCGGAAACGTAAGTTCTAATATTACACTAGATAGTAAACTAGAATGCTTTTCAGCCATAAACCTTGAACAATTACATTCAATGATTCTCTCTTCTAAACCATCAACGTGCATGTTAGACCCAATTCCAACTAAGCTGTTGAAGGAAGTTTTTCCATTAATTAGCACTTCTTTATTAAATATTATGAATATGTCTTTATTATCAGGCTATGTTCCACAATCATTCAAAGTAGCAGTGATAAAACCGCTTCTTAAAAAGCACAACCTCGATCCAGAGGTTTTAGCCAACTATAGACCTATTTCTAATCTTCCGTTCCCCTCAAAGATTCTTGAGAAAGCGGTCGCAAAACAGTTGTGTGATTACTTAAAAAACAATGATTTATTTGAAGATTTTCAGTCTGGCTTTAGAACACATCATAGCACAGAGACAGCTCTGGTTAAAGTCACAAATGACATTCTAATAGCCTCAGACAAGGGACTTGTCTCTATTCTTGTTTTGCTCGATCTCAGTGCTGCATTTGATACTATCGACCATGATATCCTATTGCAAAGACTAGAGCACTTAGTTGGCATACAGGGAACTGCTTTAGGCTGGTTTAGGTCCTATCTATCTGAACGCTCTCAGTTTGTACGTGTTAACGATGAATCTTCCACGCAAACCAAAGTTAGCCATGGAGTGCCACAGGGCTCAGTGCTCGGACCTATTTTGTTCACATTATATATGCTTCCGTTAGGCAATATTATAAGGAATCATTCTGTAAACTTTCATTGTTATGCGGATGATACTCAACTATATTTATCAATCAAGCCTGATGAAATAATCATCTAAATAAAATTCAAGACTGCCTTAAGGACTTAAAAATGTGGATGACCTTAAACTTTTTGATGTTAAACACGACCAAAACTGAAGTTATTGTACTTGGCCCGAAGAATCTACGAAACAAATTATCTAAAGATATACTAACTATGGATGGCATTAATTTGGCCTCCAGTGAGACTGTAAGGAATCTTGGTGTTATATTTGATCAGGATTTATCCTTTAACGCCCACATAAAATCAATTTCAAGGACCGCCTACTTCCATCTACGTAACATTGCAAAAATCAGGCATATCTTGCCTCAAAACGATGCAGAGAAACTAGTCCATGCATTTGTTACTTCTAGGCTGGATTATTGTAACTCTTTATTATCAGGGAGTACCAAGAAGTCAGTCAAGTCGCTTCAGCTGATTCAAAATGCTGCGGCTCGTGTACTAACCAGAGTTAGGAAAAGGGACCACATTACTCCTGTTCTGGCTGCCTTACACTGGCTCCCTATAGAACACAGGATAGAATTTAAAATTCTTCTTCTCGCCTACAAAGCCCTTAATGGGCAGGCGCCATCTTACCTTAAAGAACTCATTATACCCTACTGTCCTACTAGGGCATTGCGTTCCAAGAATGCAGGGTTGTTGGTTGTTCCTAGAATCTCTAAAAGTACAATGGGAGCCAGAGCCTTTTCTTATCAAGCTCCACATTTGTGGAATCAGCTTCCAGTTTGTGTTCGGGCGGCAGACACCCTATCTGTTTTTAAGAGTGCGCTTAAGACCTTCCTTTTTGATAAAGCTTATAGTTAGGGCTGATTAGATTCAGCCCCTAGTTTTGCTGATATAGGCTTAGTTTGTCGGGGGATATCTTACTTCTTCCTTCTCTCTGTCTATACCTGTGTACTCTCATGTTCCGATTAACCCAGCTTCCCCACATTTCTTTCTTTTTGGTGTCTATATACGCTGGGATCCGGAGTCATGGATGATCCTGCGGTCCTGTGTCCTGGATCGCGAGCGCTGGATCTTGAGTCGTGGCTGTGGTCCTGGATCATCGGTCCTGGATGGATATCCTCGTGGATTCATCTTCCTATTATACACACATGCATTTCCAAACATTTGGACTACCTATGTTGCAAATGTATTATCTTTTCAATTTACACACGGCATCTATTGCACGTCTGTCCGTCTTGGGAGAGGGATCCCTCCTCTGTTGCTCTCCCTGAGGTTTCTCCCATTTTTCCCTTTAAACTGGGTTTTCCTCGGAAGTTTTTCCTTGTACGATGTGAGGGTCTAAGGACAGAGGGTGTCGTATTGTCATACTGATATTCTGTACACACTGTGAAGACCACTGAGACAAATGTAACATTTGTGATATTGGGCTATATAGATAAACATTGATTGATTGATTGATTGATTGATTGATTGATTGATTGATTGATTGATTGATTGATTGATTGATATACATCCCTGGAGGTTTAGGGGATAGGAAACACTCACATTTAAAACATATAATTAATAAATGGGTGAAAATTGCTTGTGCCCATAATGGGCAGCATTAATATATATACACACATGCCAGCTAAGGTCAGAAGAGCTTTATTTAACAACTGGTCTTATGTTTGTGACCCCTCCTGTTGTTAATTGATAACATTACATTACATTACATTAATTGATACGCCTGAAACATGCACTTGTCAAGGTTCAGAGGCACATTTTGCAAATATGTTAGTAGCCATCGACCATCTTAAGATAAGATATACTTTATTGATCCCAAGTTGGAATATTTGCATTACATCAGCATGTGTAACAGTTAAATATGCAGTGGTGTTTATTTGTGAATAAATTAGTATAATCACACAAATTCTGTGTTTTATATTTAACAATTCTGTGTTCTTTATTTATTGATTGTTCAATACCTGACAAGGCCGTAGATGAAATATCTACATACGTCTTATAAGAGTATAATACATTATGTATAATATCAGTTAAAATAAGTGCTTCAATATAGTTAACATTACTGGAGGTATGCACAAATATTGATAGATGTCTTGTAATGCACTATTGAGGAACCTGCGACCCAAGTTTTTCATTCAATGCATAACTACACTATAGTTGTGTAGGCCTATATGATATGTCAATAAACCTTAGAAAATCTTGAAATCTTGAAAGGGATGTGCAAAATAGTCATTATATACAGTCTTTAATTAACTATTAGTAGAGAATAACGAGTAATGAATATACTTTATAGGGATCCTATTAATATCTAATAATAAAAATAATGAAATTCAATAACATGCTTTAACCACTAGGTTAAATCAGCTGTGCACCTTTATGGTGTAAATACAGCCTATCTACCAATTGGATCAAATATAAAAGTGAGCCGAATTAGTGTTGATACTGCAAGGAGACGTATTGTGTGAAAAGAAATGTAAGATGTTGTTTAATGGCTGATATATTTATGATCCACGTCACGTTTTCAGTTCCTCATGTTTGTCTAGAAGTCTTCTCATCAGGGCTCTATAAATACAGAACTACGGCAGATATGTAATATTTAATGCAGCCGAACCGTGTTTTACAATGCCGTTATGTGATGACTTTCAAAGAGAAAAGCAAGCACACTCGGAATAAAGTATTATTTTATTTTTTTTAAATGTTTTCGGTCTGTTTCCGGTATTTGTTAATGACGATGTGCTCTGAGATGTGAGACTGGAATTGCACAGGGGAAATAACGTAGGCTATCTTTAGATGCGGATTTTGTTAAACTAATATGTTTGCGCTGTGGACCAACACTATACATTGACGGGGAAGGGGGTAGCAATAAAGATAACACCATTAAACAGTTACACAACATAACAGCAATAATATCGATAGCAGCGTCCCTAGCAACCACCTTGGTAACAATTAAAACGTTATGGATGCAATTTCCTGAAGTAATCTTCGTAATAACTAGCAAACTAAAGATCATGTATATCCACTGCACACATAATCTGAAATAACAACTCATATTTCTCGCATCAAATGACATCATTTTAATGGCCAAACTAACTTTAAAATAGGCATTTTACACCGAGAATAAAACGAAGTTCGGACATGTTTTTTTTTCTGCAGGGAGATATTCGAAGATCACGTGACGTCAAACAGAGCACATGGTGTAGTCCAAACGATAGCTGGGGATTCTGGGTAGTGTAGTGTCTTCTGCCATCCTTTACTCTGAAAAAATATTTGTTTCTCCGAATCGAAGGGGAAAAATACAAAAGCATTGCACACATTTTAAACCAACCAATGTTGTGTAATTAACAAGGATAATCTGGTGTTTTTTAGTCGATGAGTAGTGCAGATATCACTGTAAAATCAATCGACAGTAAGGGGAATACTTACTTCCGGGTGTACAATTCTCCGTTATCCAATGAGAGTGGATGCTCACATTGCCTTTAAGGGCAGTCGACACAAACGAAGGCCGTGCTTCCATGAGCGTCCATAGAAGCATATGGACATCCCGGAAAGCTGAAAATGGACGCTAAGGGCACCCCCCTTGCGTTGGAAATTGACTCAAAGCCCCCCCACCTTGCGTTGGAAAAAGCCGACACAGGGGACTTGACATAACGTCAACATTGGCCGACCTGGGAGTGAGGATGTGTTGGCCTACTCCACTCTCCCCCATATCATAGAAGTTTCCAAAGATGTTCATAATCATGCTTTTTGGTCTCAATTTTTCTGGCTCTTGCTTTCGGATTGTTTGCTTAGCAATGGCTTTGAAGCCAAGTCTTGACATATACCTCTGGTCTGAACTTGTTCAGTGGAGGGCCAACACACTAGATGAAAACCATGGCTGACATGCTTTTTACCTCTAGGGAGATTCTAGTTGTGGTTAAAATGTTCATCTGACTAAACCCACGTTCACACTCAGCTGTGGAAATGACCAGAGTGTTCACTGCTTGAAGGAGGGGTTTCAGCTCTTCTGGTGCTGGTCGTATCATTTCATCAACAGTTTTGAGTCTTACCAGCTAGCTAACACGAGAGAAAAACGTAGCTAAACTCCAAACTAAGTTGTTATTGCTGCTTATGTCCATAGATTCCACCTTTGGTGACGAAAGTAATGATGACTAAGATTACTGACTTGAATTACCTGAAATGTTATTTTTAAATATGAAGTCCTTCAGATCTCGTTGTCCTCCTGGTCGCTTGGCCATTGTGATGACCGTTACCTGCGCTTCTGGCATCGATCAAACGGGCTCATCACGGCGCCCTCTAGGGCACTCTCATAGTGTAGCGTCAGTGACTTGGTAAAAATGTCATTGCGTGTGTGCGTGCTTCCTCGCCCACAGTATTTTACTCAAAATGCGCAAAATTAATGTTGAAATAGCAGTAATACCAGTGCCACGTTCATTGATAAAATTACATAAGGGATGGAAAGGGGGAATGGCAGTTTTAGAAGGGGGATGATTTTGACCGTTTTTATTTCAGGGGGGATGCCATCCCGCCTCAACTCGAGTACTGCTAGTACAGACATCGCCAAAAATTGAACAAAGAGTACCTGGACTGTAAGTAGGAGATAAACTTTGTATACAGTTTTTCTGCACATTTGAAGTTCTAGTTTTTAAACTCAGAGTGAGCATTTGCAAGTATTTGAGGGTTGTCTTGCTCCATTGGCTGTGAATTCTGTTAAGGTTTGTTGTGTTCCCTAAAGGCGGAAGTGACCACATGCAGAAAAAAAACGCCCAATCATGTTTTAGTGCGTCTCAAGTAGGCGGGGCAATAATAACTTCAGAACGTCTTTTATTTGTTTGTTCAACTTGTTCAACATTTGTTTCATTGTTAAATCAACTTATCATTTTTAGTTGTTTATTATAGGAGGTGCTGCGGGAGTATGGGGTGAGGGGGTCTCTACTCAGGGCCATCCAATCTCTGTACTCCCAAAGCGAGAGCTGTGTCCGGGTCCTCGGCAGTAAGTCGGACCCATTTCCGGTGAGGGTTGGCCTCCACCAGGGCTGCGCTTTGTCACCAATCCTGTTTGTAATATACATGGATCGGATTTCGAGGCGTAGTCGTGGGGGAGGGGGTCTGCAGTTCGGTGGACTAAGGATTGCACCACTGCTTTTTGCAGATGATGTGGTTCTAATGGCTTCATCGGTCTGCGACCTTCAGCACTCACTGGATCGGTTCGCAACCGAGTGTGAAGCGGCTGGGATGAGGATCAGCACCCATGGCCATGGTTCTCAGCAGGAAACCGATGGACTGTCCACTCCAAGTAGGGAATGAGTCCTTACCCCAAGTGAAGGAGTTCAAGTATCTCTGGGGCTTGTTCTCGAGTGAGGGAACAATGGAGCGTGAGATGGGCCGGAGAATCGGAGCGGTACTGCAGTCGCTTTACCGCACCGTTGTGACGAGAAGGGAGCTGAGCCAGAAGGCAAAGCTCTGTCTACCGGGCCATTTTCATTCCTACCCTCACCTATGGTCATGAAGGATGGGTCATGACCGAAAGAACGAGATCGCGGATACAAGCGGCCGAGATGGGTCTTCTCCGCCGGGTGGCTGGTGTCTCCCTTAGGGATAAGGTGAGAAGTTCGGTCATCAGGGAGGGACTCGGAGTTGAGCCGCTCCTCCTTCGCGTCGAAAGGAGCCAGTTGAGGTGGTTCGGGCACCTAGTTAGGATGCCACCTGGGCAACACACTCTCACTCCCCAAGCGTCCAATAGCGACGTTTGGTCAGTGTCCGTGGCGTCCAATTGTGACGCTCCTAGGCTCCTTCAGCGTCATAAAGGGCCGCAAAGAGCTTTCAACTGATTGCAATGTATTCCCATCTGCGTCGGGATTTGACGCTCATGGAAGCACGGCATTCGTTTATGTCGGCTGCCCTTAAAGGCAATGTGAGCGTCCATTCCCATTGGATAACACGAGAATTGTACACCCGAAAGTATTCCTCTTACTGTCGATTGATTTTACAGTGATATCTGCACTACTCATCGACAAAAAAAAAACACCAGATTATCCTTGTTAATTAAAGTGTGTGCAATGCTTTTGTATTTTCCCCCTTCGATCCGGAGAAACAAATATTTTTTCTGAGTAAAGGATGGCAAAAGACACTACACTACCCAGAATCCCCAGCTATCGGTTGGGATTATATCTCTTCGCTGGCCTGGGAGCGCCTTGAGATCCCCCAGTCAGAGCTGGTTGATATCGCCAGGGAAAGAACGCTTGGGGCTCTCTGCTGGAAACGCTAACCCCGCGACCCGACCACGGATAAGCGGGAGAAGATGGATGGATCATTGCTACATATGTTGATGCTTCTCTGCATTTTCTTGAAATTATGAGGGTACTGGTTGACACAGAACCTGCTTTCATTAATATGTCAAATAATAAATGTGGCATTTTTTTAAAATGCGTTTATTTTTTCACAATACACGAGTCGTTACTGTCATCCATCAATATAAAAGGCAGTACAGTACATTCATTGATAAAACTGTTCCCCTGGTCCCAAACAAAACAATGAACACAATTACATAAGGTGCAAATGACAAAATGTAAACACTTGTAGAACATATTCAAAGGTTCGACAGAATAATTGCCCCAGAGGAGATCTGCCTTTGGCGTGTTGAGTCGGTGCTTCTTCGCTCTGCAAAACAAGTAAAGATTACCAACTGCACATCCAGATCGACTACATTTGTTCAGACTCGGTCACTTACCCTTTTTTACACCTGCAGGTCTTGAGTAGCTCTGACCTGGAGGATGCACACACTGGCCCCTGCAGGGAGCATCTGCCTGGCTGCTTGTGTCACAAATCACTGCATCACAGTGGACATAGATCTGTGGACAGACAGGATGATTTATTGCACATGGCTACATGCAGCAGTGGCCAAAATACTCCAGATTTGGATTTACAAGTCTTACCTGGTCTTTCAGAACCTCGTCATCTTTAGTGAAAGTGAACATCTTTACAGAGAAGTGCTTGATGTGGGACGGGACTAAAACTCTGGAGTCACTCACAACGGGATGGAAAATTGTTGCATAGCTGTCATTGCGATTCTCACAGCTAGTAAAGGAATTCGAAAGTTAATAAAGCAGCAGTTAAACAAATGAAATGAGTAGTTAGTAGTTAGTTTTGCACAACATTACCTGTCCACAATGATGTCCCAGCTTGGCAGAGATGTCCTATCTTCATAAAGGGTTGCCCAACAGTTCTCAGCAATGAGTTCCAAGTGCGGATCGGTAGAATGCATCAGCTCCACCTCAAAATACAGAGGCTGCTGCAGATATTTCACCACTGGATAATCCTCTGATTGGTAGAAGAGCTCGTAGGATGGATCTGCAGGAGAAGAGTCCCGTTAGAGACAGGAGGCCTGGACATTTACAGCTTCATGTCATTTCAAACCTTTATTTAATCAGATTGGTCCCTTGAGATCATAGATCTCTTTTTCAACGGAGACCTGCAAACAGTGTTTTGTATGCATGAACAAGATGTTGTAAAATTCCACCATGCCTTGGGAAAGCCTCATCTGCACCATCAGCTGCCCGGTGCCGATCTCTGCAGCGGGCTCATAGGTTCTTGGTTTAGCGCTGAAGGCAACAGTCTGAGTCTCATTGACCACATAGAAGCAGGAAATGGTTTGCCTATTAGGGGAAAAAAAAATATATATAAATGCATACATTGAAGGTGTTCATCTCCAATTATACAGAATCAAATATTTTACCTGTAATCAGGATCAACTGGTGATGTGTTGGCTGCTCCTTTGGCGTTGTTGTAAGACAGGCGGATCTCATTTTCATACATCATGTAGTTGTCAAAGAACTATTTAATAACAAAAACGCATTAACATTTGACAAAAAGCCCTTTTGATATTTAAATGCGATTCACACTCACCGTTCTGGTGGTTCCACAGGTATCCACACTGAAGGAGAAATATGCAACGCGATCGTCGCTGAACTGTGGTGTGCAGGACTGGTCCTTTAGCGTCAGCTGACTTGGCTTCAGATTACGAGTCGATTCAACCTTCACAGCCACAGCGGTCATTGTGCCATTGGGGTGGCACTCTGGAGGAAGAAGCAGGCAATGTGTAAAGCAACACAAATCCATCAATTAAAGCAGCAAATATACTTACATGTTCCATCTTACCTGTTGCTTTCAAGGGGAAGTAGCAAGCCAGATAGAGATCAGCAAGCACCCAGTCGTTTGCACGATCCAACAGAAGCAGGTCAATTCTGGATTTGACTGATTCTGCAGTGAGCAGCTGTGGAAAGTAAAGTTAGCCAATGCAGAAGATCTATGGTGGGATTTTGTAGTTTTGACATACCTCGAAAACAGCGTCCTTGGCAGTGTATGGCAGAATGAGGCTGAGGTCTGTGCCGTTCTCATAGAAATTGTAGTCTTCAGCCATCTCAGCCGTCAGCTCTCGAGGTCCAACGATAGCCTTGAAATTAGAGCCGTGACTCCCGAACTTCACGCTGATGTAAAACTGGTTCTGGTCACAGGTGCCAGCCATGATGGGTAGCACTAGAGCAGCAAAACATGCATTATCCATTTGATTGTGTAGCTTTTACTCTTATATATGTTTTATTTAATTTTAGAAAACACAATTTGCATGAAGATATTGTCAAAAGCAAATTCAATATGATCTCACCAACATCCTGCAGAGAGGCCCGCAGGTCGACCGGGAGAGCAAAAGGAGTTTCTTCAGGCAGGACGATCAACCCAAAGATCAGAGGGAGGAAGTAGGATGTAACCAAGCGCTCAGGATTCTGCAACAAATGAAATAAAAGCTCAGCAACACTGAAAATATGTTGGTACAAAGTGATATTTTGAATCTATAATGTCATACATGTTTTAAGACAACATCGGCATCAAAGGGCACTTGAAGAGAGAAGCGCTTGGAGCCATTAGCCAAGCTGTGTTCCTGGACTGTGAAGCCTTTGGCATTGCTCTCCTCAACAGTGAGGACCCCGGTGGAGAAGGTGATGTTCCTCAGCTCAACGTCATGGAGGAAGGTTCCCAAGAGAACGCTGAACACCCGAGTCTCTGGGACAGTGTCTGAGGAACAGAAAGTGGCAGGTTTACAACTTCTAAACCAGCCTCAACATTGATAGAGAAACATTTAGTAGTTGGATTGAGTGCTATTTAAAAAAAAAAAAAAAGTGCCCTTTGTAAGCAAAAGTAGATTTTGTACTTGGCTTCAAATCCCATCCAAACACACCATTTTGCAAAAACTGAAGACTTTATTTCATGGTTTAGCAGTCTTTAGCATATATCCGAGCAAGTCCGAGTTCAAATGTCATTTTTTTTTCATACCTACTAGAAAATGTGACTTACCATCCTGGATTTGGGGAGATTGAGGCATCAGAGGGGTCATGATGGGGAACAAAACCTTGTATCTGGTATCATCTTGGGTGTCATCTTCTCTCCACAGTACCTCAAGCATGGGCTCCACAAAGTAGGTGATGTGGTACTGGTAATCTGGGGCATGGCTCTGCAATAATTCATGACATTTCAATAAAATATACAAATGCACTAGTGACTCTTGCATTTCTAATCTAGAGATTTCCCCAACCTTGTAGTAACCATCAGGCGAGCCCACTGGGATCTCGACGACGATGTGGAAGTCTGTGGTGCTCAGTGTGTACCCCCGTGCGGCCATCTGAGATCTATCAAGCCTCTGCCCGTTGATTCCCATGTGCATTTCTGAGACTGTAATTCTGCCGTCCAACAGAGGAGTCACACGGCGAGGTACGTGCCAAGAGATCATATCCTCGGTGAAGAGGACGCCACCTGTTAATGACAAAATGGAGCTGTTGAGGTTAACTGTGCAACAACTAAGCTTACTGTGAATGCAATATGTTGCTCAGGACTCACCTTTGGGACAAGCAGCTGCCAAGTTCACTACATTCAGACCCTGTGGTGCCATGTAGTAGGCGCTCACCCTGAAAACTTCCATGGGGACTCCAGCCACCTAAAGAGAGGAGAGGTTTAATATAATTGACAAGGAGGGAAAGGAAATAAACACTGTATAGGAGTGTGTTGCTTACATCCTCTGAATAAGTCTCTGCTGTATTGTACGGGCTTCGCATAACCAGACGACTAGAGGTAGTTTTGGCAGCGTAGCCGGCTTGTTCAGCCTCTTGCAACACCATGGCCACTGGTTCTGGGGTGTAAAACGTCATCTTCCAGATACCTTGTGATGCACCAGAGGCCTACAGGAAAGAACAAATAATTAAATCCTCATTGGTGTAGGGAGGAATTAAACTGTAGTATCTGAACAGTTTAATTCAACATACTTCAAGCTTGGCGTTGAGCTTCTCGTCTTTACCATCCCGAGTCTGACCCTTAGCTTCAGCATCAAGGTTAGCCATGTGGTGGGAAACCTAAAACAGAAAATGGTGGTTTTAGCATTCGTTTCCATACACACAAGATGGTGGACTCATCAATATAAAGACCACCTACTTCCATGTAGTTCCTGTCGCAGAGGATCTCCCTGGAGGCCCAGCGAGTGTAGCTGCAAGTCTGAGACACATCATGACTGACCACGTCTGATGGATTCTCGCCGTACATCTGAAGTCTCAAGCCAACGTTAAATGTAGCATCATCCTATAAATATATAAAAAAAACTAAATTAAGTGAAACTCCCCAATATTCTTTGGTTCCAGCTTCTTTGTCATTTAAAATGTAATATCCTTGCCTTCAGGGACACATTTGAAGTCTAAATGGATATTTGTGTATGTAACAAACAAGTCAAGAAAGTCTAGTAGATTAATAGAGGAATACAGTTTTGAGTGGAGCAGTGATAATATTTTAGGGATGTACCAAACAAAAAGGGAAATGTACTTTGGGTCTTTTAACAGTAAGGGGTTGCACATAAATTCAGGGCAACACAAAAATGGGAGCAACCATGTGTTTGTTGAGCCATTAATTCAGTCACTTGAGACAGAATTAGCACAGCTAAACTTGGTAGAAAATTACATTGAATGCTGTTAAACCACTTTAACAAACCTTGTTGTCCACAAAGCAGCCCATCAGGGAGGTGTAGATTCTGGTGTTACCCCACGGGTCAGACTCCATGCTGTATCCACACTGAGCAGCCATGCTAGGTGTTAACAAAATGTGCTTGGTGCCATCTGAGGGGAGACAATAAGCTTTGTCAGGGACCCCTTTCCTCAGTGATGAACCAATCAGCTGCATTATTAGCAGTTACATGTAATACTTACTGATAGCCTCCACCTCAAGCTGGTTTCCCACTGCTAAAGCCTTGTCCAACGACAGTCTCATTACATTTGCGGCACAGTCAGACCTTAACCCACTGCCTGTTAAAAGAAAAGGCTTGTGAGGAGAATGTAAACCGACTTAATATGCTGTGTAAAATGACTTGATGAGAATTTAAGCTTACTTGACTGCAAATATAGCTTCAAATTAGACCTGGCTTGACACAAGATGGTAGCTGCAGCCATCCATAACAAACTTGAACACATAAAACACATCATTTAGAGACAATTAAGTACACACATAGAAAGAAATCTACAAGAAATGTAACTTACATGTTCCCAAGCCTCAGCATGTTGCAGTAAAACCAAAAATAATACAGTCAGTATCAGCGCTTGGCAATGTCCAGCACACCTTCCAACAAAAACACAAGTCTAAAAGGAAGGGGACTAGATGATTAACTGAGACATCAGCAGCTGCTTTATATTCCACTTAATGACAAAGCACAGGTGAGGCTTGTTAAGGATTCTCCACACACACACACACACACACACACACACCAACCCAGTCTCACGGCATTTCGTGTTCACCAACACGATTTTTAATCTATTGATTCGTGTTCACCAACACGATTTGCCCCTTTTTTTTCGTGTTGCACAGCACGATTTTAAAAGCAATGTATTTCTACTGCCTGCAGCACGTCTTTTTCTCCGGTCGGGTCATGGGAGACCGGAAGCTGTGTGGTTCATAAAAACATGTTCTTACTCAATAGCAAGCCACAATTATTGCTTTTATTTTAAATCGTATAATTTCGGACTTTTGTTGCCGTCTGTGAGGAAAATAAATGGGGCTCAGAGCCTCAGGATACTGAAATCTGTATTTTTAAATATGTTTTCCTTCTAATTTGTTATTATTTTCAAAATAACACACTGTTATTTACTCACCAATAACACACAATTATCCTTGCTTTTATTTATTGGTTTAATTCCATAATCTCGGGCTTTTTTGGTGTCCGTCAGGAACTGAATTTCAAAATAAAAATAACCGGAAACAGACGTAGGCCTATAAGGGACATTTCGAGCATCATTGCGATTGTCAACATTTCTGAGTTTAGGATGGCCGAAGACACTACATTACCCATAATCCCCAGCTATCGTTTAGGACTACAGTCCCCGTAAGGTTACGCAGAGCGTCAAACAGCTGTGTGAAATGGAACGAAATCACGCCAGACTATCCAAAACTGGAATCGAACACCCCCCCAGAACTACACATGCTGTCTATTGTGTTTTGCAAAATGTTCTATAGGACGTCTCTACTGAACGTTTTCGTTTTTTCCCACAATTAAAAGTTGCCAGTATTAAACACATTGGTGTTATCAAATGTAAAACATATAATTAATAAATGGGTGAAAATCGCTTGTGTCCATAATGCACAGCATTAATATATACCCACATGACAGCTCATTGTTACTTTGTAATTCTACTCCACTACAATTCAGAGGTTAACCTGGTATTTTTACTCCACTGCATTTATTTGAGTTACTTTGCAGATTCTGATTAATGATGTGAAATATAAACAACCTTTAAATCAGATTTTAGTTACACCTGAGTAAAATTCAGTATCTGTAATTGACATGAATGGAAACAAGTAATAAAGTATATTCATTACTCGTTATTCTCTACTAATAGTTCATTAAAGACTGTATATTATGGCTATTTTGCACATCCCTTTTAAGATTTTCAAAGGTTTATTGACATATCATACACAACTACGGTGTAGTTATGCAATGAATGAAAAACTTGGGTCACAGGTTCCTCAACAGTGCATTACAAGACATCTATCAATATGTGTGTACCTCCACCATTAAAGTGTCATATTCTTCAGATTTCTTATTCTATCTACATACATAAGAGTATAATTAATGTGTATAATATCATTGCAGGTCTCTCATGATCTCAATGGGACCAATCTGGTTAAATAAAGGTTTGAAATGAAATGAAAATCAGTTAAAATAAGTGCTTCAACATAGTTAACATTGCAGGAAAGCAATATATTAGACGTTAAGTACTTTGTCAGGCTTAATATTTATCTGTAGATAGATACCCCCAAAGACCTTAATCTGTTATTTAATGTTTAAATAAAGGTTAATCCGTTTTTCTGTTTTGCACCTCCTCCTATTAATATCTTTGTACATCCTGCACTAAACTGTTTTATTGTAGAGATCACTTATAGTATCTTCTTGATTTGTATATTCTATATTTCTATATTTATACTTTCCCCCTATGAAAGTATGTACTCTTAATATTTTTTTAATCAAATATAACACATAAAAACAATAATTCAATAACGTGCTTTAACCACTAGGAGGTGCACACAAGGTACACACAGCCATAATAACTTTGTATTATTAGTGTGTATGTACAACATCTGAAGATGTATAGTTTTATGCATGCTTTCACATCATTTTACAGCATATTGCTATACTATTTCAGACTCAGTATTTACATTCTTACATTCAAAGAAAATCAGTAATATCTTTAAAAACTACAGTCCTTTTCTATCAGCTGTGCACCGTTATGGTGTAAATATAACCTATCTATGAATTAGATCAAATGTAAAAGTCAGCCGAATTAGTGTTGATACTGCAAGGAGACGTATTGTGTGAAGAGAAATTGAAGATGTTGTTTAATTGTTGATATATTTATGATCCACGTCAAGTATTCAGTTTCGGTGGCATTTCTTCCAGTTTTTCCAAAGGTCTTCTCATCAGGGCTCTCTAAATAAAGAACTACGGCAGATCTGTAATATGTAATGCAGCCGAACCGTGTATTACAATGCCGTTATGTGATGACTTTCAAAGAGAAAAGCAAGAGCACTCGGAATTAAGTATTATTTTATTCTTTTAAAATGTTTTCCGGATTTCATATAATATAAACACCAAATCCCAGCATGCATTGCGGCTAACACATCCAATCAGCGAGCTTAAAACCATAGCTGAGGATCTTGGGTAATCGCTCGAAATGCCTACAGTACATCTGTTTTCGGTTATATTTATTTTGAAATTCAGTTCCTGACGGACGCCAAAAAAGCCCGAGATTATGGAATTAAACCAATAAATAAAAGCAAGGATAATTGTGTGTTATTGCTGAGTAAATAACAGTGTGTTATTTTGAAAAGAATAACAAATTAGAAGGAAAAAAAGATTTAAAAAATACAGATTTCAGTATCCTGAGGCTCTGAGCCCCATTTATTTTCCTCACAGACGGCAACAAAAGTCCGAAATTATACGATTTAAAATAAAAGCAATAACTGTGGCTTGATATTGAGTAAGAACATGTTTTTATGAACCACACAGCTTCCGGTCTTCCTCGACCCGAAACACATTACCAGTAGAAATACATCGCTTTTAAAATCGTGCTGTGCAACACGAAAAAAAAGGGGCAAATCGTGTTGGTGAACACGAATCAATAGATTAAAAATCGTGTTGGTGAACACGAAATGCCGTGAGACTGGGTTGCACACACACACACACACACACACACACACACACACACACACACACACACACACACACACACACACACACACACACACACACACACACACACACACACACACAGGGTGAGCTGATGTATGCCTAGTTTATTAAGAACATATTGTAAAACCATATGTATGGAAAGGAAAAACACACATTTTTCAGTAGTGTAAAAAAAGTATTTATTGTTCAGCAAAAGTAGATTTGTATTTGATATTATACATATATTACTTTTTTATATTTGAAGAAGCAACAAAATAATCCACAGTTAATAATAAATTAAACTTTTCCTTAAAATCACATGTGCTTTTGATTTTTCCTTTGAGCCTCCTTATAATGACTGTAATCTAACACTTGATTATTGTTTGTATATATTCTGTATATATATTGACCTTTCCAAAGCGTTTTACATCGTTGATCATCGCATTTTAAAGCAGAGGCTACTCAGTATTGGCATATCCAGCCTTGCAGTGGGGTGGTTTGTGAACTACCTCTCTGAAAGGTCCCAATGTGTTCATTTTGATGGACTGTCTTCTGAGTGGTTACACATTTCTAATGGTGTACCACAAGGTTCTGTTTTAGGACCACTTTTATTCTCCATAAATATCAACAGTTTAGTCGATAATGTGGATGAAGCTACTTTACATTTGTATGCGGATGATACTGTAATGTATTGTGCAGGTCCCTCCATTAAAGACGCTGTTGTTAAATTACAGGCTGTTTTTAACACTATTCAGACTCAGTTCTCTGAATTAAAGCTTCTTTTAAATGTGGATAAAACCAAGGTAATTCTCTTTTCAAAAGCAAAAAAGACACCAGAGCCTGTTTTTGATATTGTAACTACGCAAGGAACAAAACTTGAAGTTGTTGCCTGTTACAAATACCTTGGTATCTGGCTTGATGATTGTCTTACTTTTAAACTTCAGGTCACTAATCTGCTTAAAAAGCTGAGGGTTTGGCGAGGTTTCTTCTACAGGAACAAGTCCTGTTTCTCATTTGAAGCCAGGAAAAGGCTAGTCACTGTGACCTTTTTACCTGTGCTGGACTATGGTGATTTGATATGAATGCACCTGCCCATTGCCTGGAAAAGTTAGATGCTGCGTATCACAGTGCTCTGAGATTTGTTACTAACTGTAAAGCACTTACTCATCACTGTACCCTGTATGCCAAGGCAGGTCTGCCTTCACTAACTGTACGGAGGCTCATTCATTGGTACAAGTTCATTTATAAAGCCATGTTGGGTGAAATACCTTTTTATATCTGCTCTCTGATCTCTCGACGAATTGAAAGTACGTATTGCCTGAGATCTCGTGATTTTGTTTTATTAAATGTGCCAAGTGCTAGGACATCCGTTTCCGGGTCGCTGCCGGAGGACCTGGGAGTCTGGGACGCGAACATTTGAGAAATGACAACCGGCTGCCCTCCCCGACAGGCGCAAGGACGCGAGGGCCCGCTCATCACTGCGACTGCAGTTTTAATTTAATTTATTTTTTCTATTGCTTTGTTTCCCTCTATGTCTCTTTCGGGGTGGTGCTTCATAGTCAGTTCTCTCTTTATAGAAAGTCCTCAGTAAATGTCCACCAATACTAGCAATTTAGGAATCGCTCATACTGGCTCACCAGTGAAGTTTGTAAGCTGGAACATTAAAGGTAGAGATCCAGGGTATTTGCTCATCTGAAACGACTTCATGCAGACATAATGTTTCCACAAGAAACCCATATGCGCTCCACAGACCAGGTCAGGCTTAAGTGTCCATGGGTTTCTGAGGTGTTCCATTCAAACTTCAACTCTAAGTCCAGAGGGGTTGCCATTTTAATTGGTAAGTCTGTTAATTTCACATCTTCCAAGTGTATAGTGGATGACAATGGTAGATATTTAATTATCTCAGGCACACTGTTTCATGTTCCTGTATCGTTAGTCAATATTTATGCCCCAAATTTTGATAACCCACACTTCATGAACAAGCTTTTTGAATGTCTTCCGTCACTGCATAATAACCTGCTTATATTTGGAGGGGATATGAACCTCGTTGTCGATCCCAGTCTAGATCGTTCTTCTCCTAAAACGCTGACCGCATCACTCATGTCAAAAACTCTTTCTGATTTCATGTCCAAGAACGGCTGGGTTGACCCCTGGAGTTTCTATAACCCCCGCATTAAGGAATATTCCTTCTTTTCTCATATGCACAAACCCTTTTCTCGAATTGATTATTTCTTCATCGATGCCAAACTTATTACCAAAGTGTCGTCAGTTAAATATCACCCTATTGTAATTTCCGACCACGCTCCTCTTTCTCTGGATATTTGGATTTCACCGGATATTTGGATTTCACCACAACCACGATACTCAACGCCGTGGAGGTTTAATACTTTGCTGTTGTCAGATGACAAATGTAATACATTTATTGCAATTTCAATTGATAATTTTATTACAAACAATCAAAACGACAATGAACCCATCTCTTGTTCTCTGCTGTGGGAATCATTAAAAGCCTACCTACGGGGCCAAATCATCTCTTATTCTGCGCAGTTAAATAAAACTCGTTCTGCCAAAATTAATGATATATCGTGCAAGATAAAAAAAAATAGATCAGCAATTAGCCATTTGTCTCTCTCCCAATTTACACAAAGATCGAGTTGAATTACAGACGGAATTTGATCTCATAACTACTGATGCAGAGCGCCTTCTTTTACGCTCACGTTCAACGTATTATGAGCATGGTGATAAGGCGAGGCGCCTTTTGGCCCACCAATTGCATCGTCAGGCAGCCTCACGTTTACTCCTCCAGATAAAAGATTCATCAGGCACGGTGCATACCGATCCTAGTACCATTAACTCAGTCTTTGGCTCATTCTATTCTTTTCTATACAAGTCTGAATCGCCATCCGACACTTCTGAGATGGGCGCTTTCTTTGACAATCTCAATTTCCCTACTATAGGTCCTGGTGTTTCAAAAGAACTTGATTCTCCATTAACCTCAGATGAGATCTCCCTCGCTATAAATAACATGCAAAATAAAAAAGCTCCTGGCCCTATTTACTTACTGTACTGAGTACATTTGGGCTGGGTCATATATTTATTTCATGGATACGCCTTCTTTATACATCCCCACAAGCTAGTATTTCCACTAATGGCATTCGATCTCCTTATATTACTTTATCCAGAGGAACCCGTCAGGGATGTCCACCATCTCCTTTGCTTTTTGCGTTTGCCATAGAGCCTTTGTCAATATATCTGAGGACCTCAAACACTTTCACTGGGATATCGCGGCTGGGGATGGAATTTAAATTGTCCCTGTACGCGGATGATTTATTGTTGTATGTCTCAAGCTCCAGTAACTCTATACCAGCAATTGTATCTTTTCTTAACGAAATTTGGTTCATTCTCAGGTTACAAAGTGAATATTTTCAAAAGGAATGTTATCCTGTTAACGCTCTGGCATCACAATTGAACAAGTCCGATGTCCCCTTCAGATTGAGCCCTTCTGGCTTTATGTATCTCGGTATCAATGTAACAAGAACACTAAGTTCCCTTTTCGCTGCCAATATCTCCCCTTTAATGTCTAAAATCAAGTCAGACCTTCAAGGATGGAAGAGTTTACCTCTGTCGCTTATAGGTAAAATTAACACGGTTAAAATGAACATTCTTCCTAAGTACCTATTTATTTTCCAATGTCTCCCCCTATTGCTACGTAAACATTTTTTTAAGACTCTTGATCAGATTATTTCTGGCTTTTTATGGAATGGAAAGGCACCCATAAGTAAATCTACTACTACCACCAATTTAGGAGGCATTTTAAGTTTACTTCTGCATCCACTTTAGCTCCCTTATTGGGAAACCATTTATTCCGACCTGCCTTAGCTGACCCCACTTTCTCTGTATGGCATGAGAAGGGCCTGAGGACTTTTAGAGAGCTTTATAAGGATAATACCTTTCGTAGTTTTACTGATATATCAAGGGAATTTGAAATCCCAACATCTCACCTTTTTCGTTATTTCCAAATTAGACACTGTACCAAATCCCTGTTTCCATCCTTTCCCTCTCCACCCCCTAATCAAATATGGGATGAGTTTCTTTGTTCCGATCCCCTTCAAAAGTCACTTATTTCAAAAATATATAACAAACTCCTGACCGATGACAGCTCACACACATACCACTAACATCAAGGCTGCCTGGGAGGCTGAGCTAGGTGTGAGCTTGGGTGATCACTGGTGGGACACTGCTCTTAACAGGATTCATACGAGTTCATCCTGTGCTCGTCTCACTCTCATACAGTTCAAGGTGCTGTACAGGGTTCATTTCTCAAAGGCACGATTGTCACAAATATATCCCACTGTTATTGACATCTGTGACAAATGTCAAGCCTCTCCCTGCAACCTATCCCATATGTTCTTCTCCTGCCCATTAGGGTTTTCCTTTTGGCAGAAGTTTTGAGGATATCTCAAAAATACTCGCTGTGAAAGTCTGTCCCCATATTGCCATATTTGGGTGCCCAGAAGATAACGGATACAACTCGGGGCAATTTGATATTCTGGCATTTACTTCGTTATTGGCAAGACGACTTATTCACTGGAAATCCAAAACAGCAGTACATACTACATTTAAATATATGTGATTTGGAATGGAGAATCAGTTTGGACCTCCCCATAACCATAGAAAACACAACTATAGATGAAAAAAATCTCCAATATTCCCAAGTAAATACTATAAGCGTGAATTATTTTTAAATATTTTATTAGGACTTTGTTTAGGAGCGCATTATAATGATTGGTCCCGAGGTCACGCTTTTGAAACCAGGGTCATCTGAAACGGCAAGTTTTTGACCTGTGGGAGAAAAAATAAAATATATATATATATCTTAGCCACTTTATTCAAAAGCCATAGTCACATTTGATAATTTGAGCCAACACGTGTAAACCTTATTGTACATTACTGGATAATGAAATCAGCAGGTATGAGAGCATACCCTTCATCGTGTTGTCCTGGTCTGAACACTGCACATCCACTGGATTTCTAACATCACAGATGACCACCTCACAGTGGACAAAGACCTACAAGATATGAACAGATTTAAGGGTTGTTATAGACGGCGTACTTTTGTTTTGCAAAATCTGAACATCAAAAAATAAAAAACAAGACCATTTATTCTTATGACTGATAGTACCTGGCGGTTCAAGTTATCCTTGTCTTCAGCAAAGGCAAACATAGGGACCTCAAACCGCTTGAAGTTGGAAGGATAATGAACTCTGCCCTTAGGCAAAACAGAGTGGAAGATCACTGGGTGCGGGTCCCTTGAGTTTGCACAACTGATGGAGAAAATAAAAATATTTTATTTGGGTAAAGATGTCCTAAAGTCTGCAACATTAGCACCCTATGATTTTTAAACCATCCCTTTTGTACAGTTTGACAAACAGTTCATTGGGACAAGAAAAAAAAAATATATACACAAGTTACCCGTTAACAATGAGGTCCCATTGAGGGAGGGACATCTTGTCCTCCTCCAGCGTCGCCCAGCAGTGCGCCAGCTCAAGAGATACTTTAGGGTTGTAAGATCCCATCAGTTCCACCTCGAAATACAGCGGCTGTTGTAGGTACTTTGTGATGGGATCGTCCTCTACGCGGTGAAACGCACTGTAGGAGTCGTCTGAAGTGAAGCAGAACATGTTGGCCCGAATTATTAAGGATTCAGACAGGAATAGAAACATTAAGGTACATAATGCAGAAGAGTTTAACTTGGATGTAGTCAACATTCCAATTACTTAAAGTAACTACATTCATATGAACTGTCTCCAAGTTACCCAAAATCCTGCATTTTGATAGAAAGTGTTATCCTGTCTCTTTGCATTAAGCTTTTTCAACGTGTTGACATGATAGAACTCTTATTTCCCCCCAGTTTCTAGCTTTAGGAGGACTTCAAAGACTTCAAAAATAAATCTAATCCTTGGCAAGCATGCGAGAAAAAGAAATAAAAACACACAAGGCCTGAAGAACTTTCTTTACCCAAAGCAACTCTCATTTCAACCTGCATCTCGCCTCGTGCATCGTCAGCGTACGGTTCACTCCTGCGAGGTCGGCTGTTGAAGCCCATAGCCTGGTTTGTGTTGATGTCATAGTAACACAACACCTTAAGCCTGAAAGAAGAAAACTCTTAAGGGGGGACACTTAGAACTGTTAAATTGTTACCCATTGGCACCGGTAACATCTGGGATTGCACCATAGAAGGCTTTATGGCGTACCAGTTGACTTCCGATAAGGAAAATACCATTTAAGAGTCTTTAAAGTTCTAAGTTTTGTCACGTGGTTAGCCTACAAAGTCCCTGCATTTGTTTTAAAGTTGGCGTCAGACTGTCAGTTTACATAATGGTGAATATGAATGTTTACGGCTACAAATAACTGATTTTTGAAATGTATTTTTTTGAAGTTTTCCCATCGAGTTACAAATATGGTTTTTGTAACTGAAAATAGGCCGCCTTTAACCGTTTTGCTCCAAAAACATGCAACTGTGAATAATGTCCAAGATGAGAATTTTTCTTTTCTGACCAAAAGTCTAAAACCCAATGACCTGAAGTTGATCTTGTTAAGACAAACAGAAAGCATTAAAAAGCTGACATTTACAAAACCGGAAGCACTTTGTTAATTAATCTTCCATGTCAGTTTTCAAACAGCTTTGATAATAGATTAATCATCCAACCTTCAGCTTGGTGATTCTAAGTCTCGAGATACTCACTCAAACTCCGGCTCCTTCGACTGTGACAGCTTTCCCAATTCAAGTTCATCTGTGATGGAGATTTCATTCTCATACAGCATCATATTGGGCAAAAACTAAGAAAAGACAAATTGAAAGAAGTCGTTTCTCAGTTTTAATCCTACCGCAATCAGCAAGCTGTTCAGCAGCATGCTTTACCTTTCTGGTCGTCCCACAGGAGTTTGCAGTGAAGACAAAATAAGCGTACTGGTCGTTGCTGTATGTGGGGCCACAGGCGGGGTCTCTGAGGGTGAGATGAGAGGACTATCATCTTGACAAATGTTGCTAAATCCCTGCACATTTAAAACTTTGGTTAAGAGTCATACCTCGACCGTAGCATCAGCTGCAGAAGATGGTACAATGTGTGGTACAAATGTGTGTCATTCCCCATGATGCCATACTGCTGAGCCAGGCTCTCGTTCAGCATTCGTTTTCCCATTATGGTCTGAAAGTTGAATCCTTTGGTCCCGTATTTCACGAGGACATAGAAATTCTTATCATCACAGCCAGAGCCATTTAATAGAAGAGTTACGACATCTCCGTTCACTCCAATGGACCACTTTTTTACAGCAATGGCGGATCGTGGAGCCTCTCAATCGTTCCCCGGAAGTTAGCGCCAAGGCTGGCAGAGCTGTGGAGTTTCTGCATAATAGACCGTTCGTGACGGACTTTTAAAGGTAAGAAGAAGTTTAAAGATGTATATTGCGGATATGATCAGTACATCTGATTCAAATGAACATGTGTATTAAAGGATGTCAGTGGATTATCCCTAAATTAGTAGATTTAGGGAACGTTTACAGATAACAGATTAAGCTAGCATACCGAAGCAAGTTAGCAACACACGTTGAACAGCCTTTTAATTGTAAATTTCGTCCAACATGTTGAATTAGAGAAGAGGGGCTTCTAAACGGGATTGTATGCGGGGGTGGAGGGAGTTAAATATTAGATAAATATAACTTTGGTGCGTGTAAGAGTGAGTGTTTTTAGCAGAGCCATATTGTGTCCTTGTGATTCTGTTGATTATTACCTGTCTGTATAATGTTGCAGCTCAGCTGATTCTGGATTGATGGCAAAGGGAGAGGGACTTAAGTGAGAGTGAAAACACAAGGTACGTTTAATACTACTGTTTTATATAAGTAAACACGTTATCTCCCCAAGGCAATAGGTGTGCTATATAGTTGTGTATAACCCTTTCTCCTGTCTGTTACTCCCTCTCTCAGCACAAGAACCAGAGGGGGTTCAATGGAGCCTGAATACCTGCACTGAGACCCTCACCCTGCACCCTGAGTCTCAACTCAGTGTTTTTCAAGCCTTTCCCTGTTTTTTTGTATTAAACAAGACATTAAGCTTTCCCAATGGTGTGGTTTTCATTTTGTGAAAAAGTGCAAATGCAGTGTTTATATATAAATCACATATTTTGTTGCTGTTGGTCGTGAAATTGCTCCTGCTGACTTGAGCCAGCCATTTTTTCCTCCGCTCTGTGTCAGTGGGGAAGCCGTACATTCGTACTCCTTTCTCTGAGCGGTTTGAGCATCCCCAGGCAGCACAGCAAACCATGGTGGCGACTAAGAGGCAGCACAGCAAACCAGGACAACACGGAGGAAAAGGCACCGACAAACTGCATGATATGCTCTTCTATGTTTATTGAATTCCATGTATTTGCAATGGATGTTCCTAAAGCAACACATTTAACATCATCATATCCTGTCGGTCTCCTGTCCTTTCTGAAAGCCATAAAGACGACATTAGTCATTTAGATAACTTGTGTCCTCAATTACCAGGGGATTACTGAAACTACCATGAATTTAAGAAAATGGTAGAAATGAATCCAATCTGAATTTTAAAGCATTACTTTAGATCCCCTCCCTCTAAATGTATCAATAAACATTAGAAAGTGATCCTCCTGACTACCATACAAGTTTAAGAAGATAATATTGGTTTGAATGAATTCAAAGCTATAAATAAACAGCAACAGGCTCTTTAACCAAGGCACTGTTAGTAACATGTAAACTAGTTGTTCACACTAATCCTAATATTATCACTTAATATTAGCAAATTCGATTTTATTTTTGAAAACATATTGATGTAAATACATACACATATCGATTTGTTGTATAAATATTGCAAATCAAAACCTTTATTCACTAATAATTACCAAAAATCGTAGTTCTATCTCCTGTTATCAATGCATTCACATTGCCCGCCATGAACTCCGGGGAACGATCCCTCGTCTACATGAACCACGTGACGATAACCGTTTTTGGACTTCCGGTGTCGTAACTCTTCTATTAAATAGCTCTGATCACAGCTACCTGAGACAGAGGGAGGAGCTACAGAGGGAGGAGCTGCAGAGGGAGGAGCTACAGACGGAGGATCTGCAGAGGGAGGAAAATACTTTGAAACAACTGTGCTCGTTTTGTTATGAATTCCTCTTATCCATGGGTACAGACCTATGTCTTCCAGTTTAGCTCTCAGATAAGCAGTGGCAGTAAATGGAGCATGCTTTGGCAGGACCAGGAAGCCAAAGGTCAGATAAAGGGTGTAAATTGTAACCCCCATTTCTTTCTGTTGGGAGAAACAGATAGTTATTAGCTGACAGAAGAAAAAAATAAATGCATTTCCCACGTTGAGTGTAAGGCTCACCATTTGTCCTACGACACGGTCCGTGAAGGGCACTTCAACAGTATAGACCTTGGAGCAACCGTTAGGGGACATGTTGTCAAAGACTTTAAAGCCTCTGGCAAAGCAGTCGGCCAAGGACAAAACCTCATAGGGGGACCTGATGTTCTTTAGCATTACATCAAAGCCCACCGGCCCAATCAACGCCTTAAACATCATCTCCTTGGGAACAGTGGCTGTAGGTCAAAAACGAAGAAATTAAGGCAGGTTGCAATTTATGTAAAAAAAGTAGCATGAGTACCAAGATAATATGACTCACCGTCAATGACTTGTGGAGGTTGAAGCTGCAGGGGGGTCTCGACGGGGAGGAAGACTTTGTATCTCGTGTCCTCATTAGTGTCGTCTTCAGTCCAGAGCAACTCGAGCATCAGCTCATTCATATAAGAAGTGAAGTACTGACCATCCTGGACATGACTCTGCATAAACAAACATCCTGAGTAAGGCCTTTCCTGAATAACATCATCATCTACAGATTAAAATAAAAAGCGACATTTGTCTGGCAATGAAGCACTAGATGTTGCAACAGACAAACATACTCAAACGATCCGTTTACATTTGTTTTGTACATACCAACAGGATTTCAGTAGTGTTATCTTCCATGAAACAACAAAGTGTGAATGCTTGTTAAACTGTCACTAAAGTCTAAAATGACTTTAATGTACCATTTAACTACGCCGATTTCTCCACTGTTGTGAGAAATTCTTTAGATCCAAGAAATATAAACATCTACATTTTGCCCTTTTGTAGTATTTCAGGTTTTTTTTTTTTCATAGCTGCATGACTAAAACGACCTCGTCAATTTATGGACTAAATTGTTTTATCTAACCTTGATCTGGCAACCAGCAGCCCCAATAGGAATTTCAACAATGACGTAAAGGTCATCGAGAGTCAGGGAATAGCTTCTGGCCGATATCTCTGAAGCTTCGAGCTTCCTCCCATTGACGCCCATGTTCACCTCCAACAGTCTGAAGTGTTTCGGGCAAATCAGAGGGGCAATGCGCCTCGGCAGGAACCAGCGGATTGAGGTTTCAGTAAAGAAAACCCCACCTGTACACCAAAAAAATATATATACAGCACTTAGGGTGGAACGTTTTAAGGAAAAGGGCTAACGTTTCAGAAATAGTGAAATCCTCAAAACATTTTGACTGAACAAATGGTTAATCCTTCGTATTTTATTTAAACAATCTGAAAAAGGAGAATTCAAATTATGAATTTAGCAGCTTTACAACGACATACAGTAACACATCCTTAAAGTGTCATTTAAATAAATAAAGCACTTCTTCGTAGATAAAAATTCTGGTGAAGATATTTTTGGCTCCATTTTTAGAAAAGTTTGATATTTAAAAAAATGCTGGAATCAGAAATAATAGTGGCAGATGTTTTTTTAAATTCCTGACAGTAAAAAGTGTCCCAAATTCCCAGTGAAAAACACTAGAAGACATGACATCAGTGAGTCTCTTTACATTACCCTGAGCTTGAGGACAAGCAGCTCCTGCATAAAGTTGAGTCGTCAGCTTCGTCTTCTCAAATATAATCGAGGTGCTGAGCACAGTCATCGGCACACCTGCTACCTGTGGGGGGAGATTACACAACATGTGGATGTAAATGCGTACCGTGGCAACATAATAATCTCCCTCCTAAAAATATGGGGGGTTATAAATAAGAACTCACTGATTTAAGAGTACCAACTAGAATCCAGACAAAGTAATCCATCGGATTACATTATTGTATCTATGGCTGTAAGTGTAAGCAAGTACCTAATGGGCTGCAAGTGATTCAACAAGTCTGCCTGAGGGGAAGATATCAAGTGAGAGTTGTTTGAATCTCAGTGAACTGCAGTCCACTTACATCCTTGGTGTATGTTTCAGGTGAAGGATTTGGGCTTCGCAGAACCAGCCTGGTAAGAGTGCTTGAGATCCCATAACCATTTCTCTGGGCTTCGTCCACCTGCATGACCCTCTCCTCAGGAGTGAGGAACACCACTGTGGCGATTCTGAAGCCTGCGTCCATGGGCTGCTGTGAGGCAAATATCAAGACATTACATACAAGATGTTTCTAGAATAAGAAAAAAAAGGCAAAATTAGCCAATCTTACCTCAGCAGCTTTTCGGGGATCCGAGTAGGGGTATGCAGGCAGGTTATAATCATTTGGAGCTGCTTTTTTCACAGACACCTAGAAATGAGGCCACTCCATAAGTGATAATCAATCTCTGCAGTGACATGAAATGTACCGGCCTTGACACTCGTACGAGGCATCAGGCCACTAATCATCTAGACGGGAACATGCCATGCTGCGTTCACTTGCCTCCATGTAGTTGGGTCTACAGATAATTTCCCGGGAGGCCCAGGAAGAGTAGTAGCAAGTTTCTTCCACCAGGTAAAACTCGTCTACCACATTGTCAGATTGTAGCCGCAGACCTAGTTTTGTTGTGAATGCTTTATCGTCCTAAAAACACATGGAAACAAGTCTCAAAATGAATTGCCACGTCAAAAGAAACATTTGGTGCTGCGTCACAAACTAGCATTCAGTCGTTTTTACCACATTTTGATCAAAACAGTTTTGGACGGAGGCATAAATCACAGCGTTTCCCAGGTGGTCTTTCTTGATGGTGAAGCCACACTGAGAAGATAAACTTGGCGTGAGGATGATTGAAGAGTTATCTGAGGAAACAAACAAGAAAAGTTTGAATTAAAAGTTAGATTAAGTTAAGAAAAAGCAATACACTTGAAATGTCAGCTTACTTATGACAGCGGACACTTCAAGAAAACTTCCTCCAAGTCGACTGACATCCACACGCAGCAAGTTTCCAAGGCATTTAGAGTTTATCTCTGGGATTACACATTTATATTAGATAGCAGCACACAAGTGTTGAAAAATATCACAAAATGACAAAAACGTACTTATTGGGGGCTTATTTTGTGCCTCAATGTTAACAACTGCTACAAGGAGAATGAACCACCTGAAAAAGATTGAATATGTTTTAAATGTATAGAGAAAAATAAACCTTAATTTAAAATATATACATAAAACTACAAACCCCAATCCAGCTAAACAACCCATGGCAAGAGTTGGGAGACAGGTGAAGGTCCCTGGTTTTTGCACTTTTTAAATGAAGTTGTTGAGGATGAGGGAGGGTCCTGCTCAGCAGATATAACCACACACAGGTGGAACACATTACTGCCTGATGAAGTGATTGAGCAGGCCTGTGTAATCTAGTGTGAAGGGAATCCCAACATTTAGGGCATTGAGGGAAGCAGAATGGCTGACTGAGTGGGGAGGGGTATAGAAATATCTTTCATTAAAAAAGAAGCTGAAGTAATAATACTGAAGCATGGCCAAAGCAGTCGGATGAAGTTATAAATGAGTGAGAACAGCTAAATCTGTTAATCAGCTAAGCAGTTTAGAGATTAGTAAGTATTTGGCATGAGCATTAAGTTAATTTACTTATTTGTTTTGAACAATTTTATATATTTGGTATGTTTCTTTGCATATACTTTTACGTTTAAAAATACTATACATTTTGCTGATATACTCACTTACTTTTACTTAAGTAACGTTTCTAATGCAGGACATTTACTTGTATCAGAGAGAGTATTTGTACTGTGTAGTATAAGAACTTTTACTTAAGTAAAATATCTGAATAGGCTACTTCTCTTACAACTGCAAAGTCCCCAGCTAAACCTTAATAAGGGCCGTTGTATTTCATGGTCATTAAAAACATCACTCCTTTAGGCCATGACTTTTAATTTAGCAGGATGTTCAGGGTTTTGTATCATATGTGTATATCCTACTACATAATTCATTAAAGAAGGTAAAGTAAAAAGGAGGTGTAAAACCAAAACATCTAACAGAAAAGGATTTTACTTCTTCAGCTCTGTTGTACCCCCGTTTTTAGAGATTTGGGTATACAGAGGAAAAGAGAGAGGGTTTTGTTTTCTGACACTTTGGCTGCAGTCGAATAGTCCATTTAGCTTTGGAACCTTCCTAACCGAGTGAAATGACCTGGAAGTCCCTCAGGGGCAGCCATAATAAGTGCCGTACGAATGATCTAGATCAGGGGTTCCCAAAGTGTGGGAAGGTGAGCCTCCCCTCAGAGAACATACATTACATTGCATTTAGAATAGAATAGAATAGAATTCCTTTATTGTCATCGCACCAGGTACAACGAAATTTAAAAAAGCAATCCTCGCAGTGCATTTCCACATACAACGAATAAATATATTATCTATATAAACATATACACATTAAACATGCTCACACATCCATACATGCCCGCACATTATTTAAATACAGTTTACAATATAAAAAAACAACACAGGGATGATATTTTGCATCTCTGATGTCGATCAGTTCATAAGTTAATACAACTATTAAAAAGTAGTGCAGTTGGAAGTTGTAACTGTTCAGTTCAGCGTTTGACGGTGTTCAGTTCTCGTATGGCTCTGGGGTAAAAACTGTTTTTCATTCGGTTTGTCCTTGATTGAATTGACCTGTAGAATTGAACACCACACTGCCAGTCTCTGGATTTCATCCCTGTAGGCTGACTCAGCTGACGCTTTTATCCAAAGCGACTTACAATAAGTACATTCGACCAGGAAGACACAACCTTGAAGAAAACAGTCATATAAGTACATCAGGTTTCATAGAGCCAAACATTTCAAGTGCTACTCAACTGGCTATAGATAAGCCAGTCCTTTATTAGTATATAAGTGCTCTGTTAGCAGTTCTTTGTTAGTAATTATATCGCTCGAAGTGGAGTCGAAAGAGATGAGTTTTCAGTCTGCGCCGGAAGATGTGCAGGCTTTCTGCTGTTCTGATGTCAATGGGGAGCTCATAGTAGTGCACGTGCTGGGGTGTACAGTTTAACCATGTTCTGGATTTAGGAAGGGTCAGATCCATTCGCAGCATGGTATGCAAGTATCAGTGTCTTGAAGTAGATTCTAGCAGTTACCGGAAGCCAGTGAAGGGAGCAGAGGAGCGGAGTGGTGTGGGAACATTTTGGAAGGTTGAAGACTAGACGAGCCGCTGCATTCTGGATGAGCTGCAGAGGTCGGATGGCACATGCAGATGGTAGACCAGCCAGGAGGGAGTTGCAGTAGTCTAGGCGTGAGATGACGAGAGCCTGGACCAGAACCTGCGTTGTTTTCTGGGTCAGCTGGGGACGTATCCTCCTGATGTTGTAAAGCGTGTATCTGCAGCAACGGGTTGTAGCAGCGATGTTTGCAGTGAAGTACAGTTTGTTATCTAGGATCACACCAAGATTCCTTGCAGTCTGAGTCGGGGAAACAACAGATGTGCCGATGTTGATTGTCAGGTCAAGAGTGGGACAATCTTTTCCCGGAAGGAAAAGCAGTTCAGTCTTGTCAAGGTTGAGCTTGAGGTGATGAGCAGACATCCACTGAGAGATGTCAGCTAGACAAGCAGATAGTGTTAATTTCGTCAGCTATTTTTTTATTTAGTTTTAGTCTTAGTCCTGTGTTACATTTCCTTTTTAGTTTTAGTCATATTTAGTCACCTTCATCCTGTTTCTATTTAGTCAAGTTTTAGTCGACTAAAAGTCTGAGCATTTTAGTCTTATTTTAGTCGACTAAAACAGTAAACATTTTAGTCAAGATTTAGTCGACTAAAAGTCTGAGCATTTTAGTCTAATTTTAGTCAAAGAAAACTAATTATTTTAGTCTACTTTTTGTCCATGAAAACTGTCGAGTCTTTTTTAGTCATCAGATTATATAGAACATTTCAGTCAAACTAGTCTAGCCAAAACCAATAATTTGTCATTTTAGTATATAAATAAATAAGATTATCTTGTCCTTATTTGATGAAAAACACAGGTTGAATGATTAAGAAAGCAGCTTTGCAGAGAGTATCAGGGTTCTGGTGTTTTTACCAGCTGTGTTATGGCCACATTGCTTCCCTTCTGATAAAACAATGCATTCGCTTTTTTTCTCCGCCTCATTGTAGCGAAAATGGGCCCAAATATCACATCGTTTCTTTCTCCTAAGCAGTGGTGGCTTTAGACTTTTTCGTTGTCAGTCATTTTGACGGACAGGATTGTAACAATTCCGTCATAATCCATTATTATCCGTCGAGTGCACAATGTATCACTCACTCACGCTGACGGGGGGGTATTCGGTTAACGCGACCACTGCTCCTAAACCCTGTTGTTGCCATTTTATTTTCTGTTAAATAAGGTTAGTTAGACCATGAGTTAGACCAGAGTCTTCGTGACAGTTCATATTGTGCCGCTGCCCGGTGTAATTCAAATCTCCCGCCGCGCGCAGCACAGAAACAGCTGCTGCTCTGCCGCAGCACCGGAAATGGAACTGCTGGGAGAAAAACTGACTATCAGAGATTTAACGTTATCTTTGATAATATTTCGTCTCCTCATTTTTCGTCAACGAAAGTAAAGAGAGATGTTGTCATAGTTTTTATGTAGTAAACTACATTTTCGTCTCGTCACTTTTCGTCAACGATATTGCATGATGATTTCGTTACAGTTATTGTTTACTGCCGTCGGTGCCGTCTCGTCATCGTCTCGTTTTCGTCATGGAAAAAAAGGTCGTTGACGAACATATTTCGTCATAGTTTTAGTCAACGAAATTAACACTACAAGCAGAGATGTGTGCGACGACCTGGGTCTCTGAGCGGGGAAAGGACAGAATTAATTGGGTGTCGTCAGCGTAGCAGTGGTATGAAAAACCATGCGGGCTAATGACAGATTCGAGCGAGTTTGTGTACAGGGAGAAGAGGAGGGGACCAAGAACAGAGCCCTGAGGGACCCTTGTAGTTAATTGACAAGGGTCGGACTCTGACCCTCTCCAAGTTACCCTGTAGGTGCGGTCTTTGAGGTATGAGGTGAGGAGGGAAAGTGCAGAGCCTGAAACTCCAAGTTTTTGGAGAGTGCGAAGGAGGATCTGATGGTTCACCGTGTCGAATGCAGCAGACAGGTCCAACAGGATGATGACAGAGGAGAGGGATGATGCTTTGGCAGTGTGCAGTTCCTCAGAGACAGCAATGAGAGCAGTTTCTGTGGAGTGACCTGCCTTGAAACCAGACTGGTGCGGATCCAGAAGGTTGTTCTGATGGAGATAACAGGAGAGTTGTTTAAAGACAGCGTGTTCAAGTGTTTTAGACAGGAACGGGAGTAGAGAGACAGGCCTGTAGTTTATAACATCAGACGGGTTGAGAGTGGGTTTCTTTAGGAGAGGGTTTACTCTTGCCTCCTGAGACTATTTGGAAAGTGACCAGAAGTTAGAGAAGTGTTGATGAAATGGGTGAGAAACGGTAGAATATCAGGAGCGATAGTCTGAAGGAGGTTTGAGGGGATAGGGTCCAGAGGACAGGTGGTAGGGTGGGCAGAGGTAATTAGGGTAAGAACCTCACTTGGAGAGAGAGGGGAAAGGAGGTTAGTGTGTGGGTGAAAGGAGGGTCTGGTGACCCAGCGGTGAGTAAAGGTGAGTCAGAAAAAGAAGAGCGAATATCATCAACATTTTTTTCAAAGTGGTTAACAAAGTCGCTTGACAGAAGGGAGGAGGGGGAAGGGGCTTTGGGGGGGTCCAAGAGGGTGGGGAAGGGGCTTTGGGGGGGTCCAAGAGGGTGGAAAAGATTGAAAATAGTTTTTTGGGATTGGAATAGGAAGATTGGATCTTATCTTGAAAGAAAGTGCTTTTTGCCTGAGAGATCGAAGCAGAGAAAGAGGAGAGAAGAGCCTGATAGGTTAGGCCCTAATCCAAAACATACTAGTGTTGCACGGTGTACCGATACTTGAAAGGTACCGCGATACCCTGCCGTTAAAAACGGTACGATTCCTCCGTTTCATTAGTATCGGTGCTTTAAGAAAGACGGGGGAAAGTACTCCCGTGAAAAAGCGCCGTTTTAATAAGAGCGGTGTATGTTCAGCGCTCTGCTTCCACTCCCTGCACTGCAGCCGTGCCTGCAGTCCCGCTCCTCTCAAGCACCTTCTAAGTCCCTCCCCTCTCTCGTGCACGCGGCCACGCGCTAGCTGCCAGAGCATGTGAGAAAACGAGAGCATGGCTGCAAGTGGGAGTGCAACTGCCGCTGCGCCTCGGCTTGTTGACAAAAAAGACGCCAGAAGTCTGTGAACGGGCCGTTCAGGTGTTCAGGGCAGAGCGTGATGTGCAATGAAAAGTTTTTCTGTCGCAATATTATCGTTGAGCAAACTTAACTAGCAATCTGCTAACGTTAGCTTTAGCCTTCGTTTTCTATTAGTTTTTTTCATAGGCTATAAACGGAGGTGGTATAAGTATATATCTTGTACTTGAGTAAAAGTAGAAGTACCCAGGTCTTGTACTTGAGTTAAAGTAGAAGTACCAGAATGTAGGAACAATCCTGCAATCAAAATGTTCCTCAAATAAAAGTACAAAAGTATTATCATCAAAATATAGTAAAAGTAGCGACAGTAAAAGTAGAAGTACTCAGGTCTTGTACTAGAAGCACCAGAGTGTAGGAATACTCTGTTACAGTAAAAGTACTGCATTCAAAATGTTCCTCAAGTAAAAGTATTAAAGTAGCGACAGTAAAAGTAGTCATTGTGCAGATTGGTCCATTTCAGAATAATATATATGATATGTTTTATAATGATTGATCATGAAAGTGTTCTCAAAGCTGGTGAAGGTGCAGCTAGTTTGAATGACTTTGTAGACTGCAGGGTAGCTGGTGGATTTACTCCAGGTGGAACTAAAGTCTGATTCAACACTTGATTATATTTCACATCATTCCTCCACATCCGTGAAGTAACTAAAGGGATTAATACATGTAGTGGAGGAGAAGTACACCATGTACCTCTGAACTGTAGTGGATTAGAAGTACAAAGTAGCAAAAGAAACATTGAAATACTTAAATAAAGTACAAGTATCTCAAAATTGTACCCAAGTAGTACTTGAGTTTATGAACTTAGTTACTTTACACCAGTGGCTATAAAGATAGAAAGAGTAAGCCTTGCACAGAGGCATGAAAATACATTTTCAAAATGCTCAACAGTGCTGCCAAAATGATAAACTCACTGCTACACAATTAAAATAAATGCTTTTATATATATTTATATTAGATGTGACTCTTTGGCGTTTCTGTTCTTAGTAACACTGCTGCTTTAGTTGTTCTGACTGCGAAAATCATCTGTTATTCCTAATTTTAAAGCCGATATTCCATGGGGCTCGGATCCTTGTCACCTTTTTCATACCTGATGAGTTTGCATCCCTGATTATATTTAAGACTGTTTCCCTTTTTTTAAGAAAAGTATCGAAAAAGAATCGGAATCGCAATTCTTGACTTGGTATCGGTATAGAAACCAAAATGTTGGTATCGTGACAACACTAAAACATACACGCTCTCGCTAAACGGTAATACGAACCGGGTTATCAAGTGGATCATTCAAGCCAGCCGTGTCCTATCTAGTTAGGTGCGCGTTCACATGAAAGGGGTGGTATTTGGAGCATTCTACCAATCACAAACATGGAGAAGCATACTGACAGCGCAGCGTCATACTTCCTGAATGAAAAGTCAACTATGATATTAGACATATGAAGAAGTTAAACTTTAAACATCCATGACTTAAACACTTTATCCAGGATAAAAGCCACATAGCTGCACCTGCAAGGTGAATACAGCTGCTATCAGAAAAGGTGTTTGAATGCGTACATTAACAGGTTTATGATATCACTGCCTCGTCTAAGACGCGAGTGGATCTGACTTTAATTACATTTGACTCGAGTGTTTCGTCAACTTAATGTGTTACTTAAAATAATACTTCTGCATACGGTATGTGACGCTGTGAGTGTTGCACGGCCAGATACGGCTCAGCTGACTCAGATAAAGAAATATATGATACATTATGAAGTGATATGCCGCGGACTGTACTTAATGTTACTCTGATCTGGTTACTTATGTTGTGGCAGATATTTAAGTAAGCTTTCTTAACGCTAATGTTATAATAGTCATATTTCTCTGAAGATGGGAGGTGATATTCTATTAATGTTCACGTTCACACAGTCGGTGAATTTTGCCAGCCGTCTTTCCTGCAACGGCAGCTTTTCTGTATTTCCTTTCTCCTGTAATATGACTTGATCGCTTTAAACTCCGCACACTGAGCTCTGATTGGTCAGCAGGTACTGCATTCACTGAGTTGAGCTCTTAGCCTGCAACCTAACCTGGGGGGTATAGTACGAATCTAGTTCAACCTATCCTGGATATGTTTTGAGTTATCCGGTTGACTTAATCCAAAACGAAGCCGCTAAACTCTCGCTAAACTGTCCTACAACGCTGGCTATCAACTTGTTCGCTCAAGCCAGCCGTGTCCTATCTAGTTAGGTGCGTGTTCACATGAAAGGAGTGGTATCTGGAGCATTCGACCAATCACAAACATGGAGAAGCGCACTGAAGTGCAGCGCGTCATACTTCCTGAATGAAAAGTGAACTTTAATATTAGACATATGAAGAAGTTAAACTTTAAACATCCATGACTTAAACACTTTATCCAGGATAAAAGCCACATAGCTGCACCTGCAAGGTGAATACAGCTGGTAACAGAAAAAGTGTTTGAATGCGTACATTAACAGGTTTATGATATCACTGCCCCGTCAAAGACACGAGTGGATCTGACTTTAATTACATTTGACTCGAGTGTTTCGTCAACTTAATGTAGGGCTGTGCAATTAATCTTATTTTAATCGCGATTACGATTATGGCTTGTGACGATTATGAAAACAGCATAATTGACAAAATACGATTATTTTGCTGGGTGTGCTTTCGCCCCTCCCTAAAAGCCCACTCGGCCACGTGGGAGTGACATGTGTTGTGAGTGTTCAGCTAGCGAAGATGTCAGAACAAGAGCAGCAACTCGTTAAAAAGAAGGGTCATGGGGAGATTCCCAGTCGATCGCGAGATGTGTCTCGTCAACTTAATGTGTTACTTAAAATAATACTTCTGCATACAGTATGTGACACTGTGAGTGTTGCACGGCCAGATACGGCTCAGCTGACTCAGATAAGGAAATATATGATACATTATGATGTGATATGAATGATAATGGGACATATCGATGTCTGCACTCACAGTGCTGCGGACTGTAGTCTACGTAATGTTACTTTGATCCGGTTACTTATGTTGTGGCAGATATTTAATTAAGCTTTCTTAACATAATAGTAAAATAGTTATAATAGTCAGATTGCTATGAAGATGAGAGGTGATGTTCAATTCATTTTCACACAGTCGGTGATTTTGGCCGGCCGTCTTTCCTGCAAGGCAGTTTAAACTGTATTTCCTCCGCACACTGAGCTCTGATTGGTCAGCAGGCGTGGTGCTATCGCTGAGTTGATCTCTTATCCTGGAACCTATCCTGCTTCGGAGCACAGACTAGATTCCAGGATAAGTCACCATGGAGATCTAGCCTGCTAAAAAGTGAACCAGCTCCGTAGTACCGGAAATCCCAGAAGTTATCTTGCTAAACGAAAATCCTGCTTCGAAGTATAACCCCAGGTCCCGACCAGGTTAGCCGCACAGCATAAGTTACCATGGAGATCTAGCCTGCTAAAAAGAGAACCAGCATCGTATGACCGGAAACCCTGAGTTTTCCCTGAAGTTAGCCGGCTAAGCGAAAATCCTGCTTCGTAGTATACCCCCCAGGTTAGCCGCTCTGCATAAGTTACCATGGAGATCTAGCCTGCTAAAAAGAGAACCAGCATCGTATGACCGGAAACCCTGAGTTTTCCCTGAAGTTAGCCGGCTAAGCGAAAATCCTGCTTCGTAGTACAGGCCTCTGATATTAATCCTACACTGGACAAATATGATATTGAAGCCAATTAACATTGCAGCCAATAAAGAAACTGCATAGTTGTCATGACAATATTCATATCAAATAGAAAAGGCAATTTAAATGTACAAAGAGGTGTGTATCCTTCTCGTCTAGTTATGTTGTACAATGCTGCATTGATTTGGGGTCAATAGGTCACATATGGAAGCTATTGCAACAAAAAAAAGATTTTAGTAATTTTTTTTTTAGATTAATATAAATCTTTTTTTTGTTGCAATAGCTTCCATATGTGACCTATTGACCCCAAATCAATGCAGCATTGTACAACATAACTAGACGAGAAGGATACACACCTCTTTGTACATTTAAATTGCCTTTTCTATTTGATATGAATATTGTCATGACAACTATGCAGTTTCTTTATTGGCTGCAATGTTAATTGGCTTCAATATCATATTTGTCCAGTGTAGGATTAATATCAGAGGCCTGTACTACGAAGCAGGATTTTCGCTTAGCCGGCTAACTTCAGGGAAAACTCAGGGTTTCCGGTCATACGATGCTGGTTCTCTTTTTAGCAGGCTAGATCTCCATGGTAACTTATGCAGAGCGGCTAACCTGGGGGGTATACTACGAAGCAGGATTTTCGCTTAGCCGGCTAACTTCAGGGAAAACTCAGGGTTTCCGGTCATACGATGCTGGTTCTCTTTTTAGTAGGCTAGATCTCCATGGTAACTTATGCTGTGCGGCTAACCTGGTCGGGACCTGGGGTTATACTACGAAGCAGGATTTTCGTTTAGCAAGATAACTTCTGGGATTTCCGGTACTACGGAGCTGGTTCACTTTTTAGCGGGCTAGATCTCCATGGTGACTTATCCTGGAATCTAGTCTGTGCTCCGAAGCAGGATAGGTTCCAGGATAAGAGATCAACTCAGCGATAGCACCACGCCTGCTGACCAATCAGAGCTCAGTGTGCGGAGGAAATACAGTTTAAACTGCCGTTGCAGGAAAGACGGCCGGCCAAAATCACCGACTGTGTGAAAATGAATTGAACATCACCTCCCATCTTCATAGCAATCTGACTATTATAACTATTATACTATTATGTTAAGAAAGCTTAATTAAATATCTGCCACAACATAAGTAACCGGATCAAAGTAACATTACGTAGACTACAGTCCGCAGCACTGTGAGTGCAGACATCGATATGTCCCATTATCATTCATATCACATCATAATGTATCATATATTTCCTTATCTGAGTCAGCTGAGCCGTATCTGGCCGTGCAACACTCACAGTGTCACATACTGTATGCAGAAGTATTATTTTAAGTAACACATTAAGTTGACGAGACACATCTCGCGATCGACTGGGAATCTCCCCATGACCCTTCTTTTTAACGAGTTGCTGCTCTTGTTCTGACATCTTCGCTAGCTGAACACTCACAACACATGTCACTCCCACGTGGCCGAGTGGGCTTTTAGGGAGGGGCGAAAGCACACCCAGCAAAATAATCGTATTTTGTCAATTATGCTGTTTTCATAATCGTCACAAGCCATAATCGTAATCGCGATTAAAATAAGATTAATTGCACAGCCCTACATTAAGTTGACGAAACACTCGAGTCAAATGTAATTAAAGTCAGATCCACTCGTGTCTTAGACGGGGCAGTGATATCATAAACCTGTTAATGTACGCATTCAAACACTTTTTCTGTTACCAGCTGTATTCACCTTGCAGGTGCAGCTATGTGGCTTTTATCCTGGATAAAGTGTTTAAGTCATGGATGTTTAAAGTTTAACTTCTTCATATGTCTAATATTAAAGTTCACTTTTCATTCAGGAAGTATGACGCGCTGCACTTCAGTGCGCTTCTCCATGTTTGTGATTGGTCGAATGCTCCAGATACCACTCCTTTCATGTGAACACGCACCTAACTAGATAGGACACGGCTGGCTTGAGCGAACAAGTTGATAGCCAGCGTTGTAGGACAGTTTAGCGAGAGCGGCTTCGTTTTGGATTAAGTCAACCGGATAACTCAAAACATATCCAGGATAGGTTGAACTAGATTCGTACTATACCCCCCAGGTTAGGTTGCAGGCTAAGAGCTCAACTCAGTGAATGCAGTACCTGCTGACCAATCAGAGCTCAGTGTGCGGAGTTTAAAGCGATCAAGTCATATTACAGGAGAAAGGAAATACAGAAAAGCTGCCGTTGCAGGAAAGACGGCTGGCAAAATTCACCGACTGTGTGAACGTGAACATTAATAGAATATCACCTCCCATCTTCAGAGAAATATGACTATTATAACATTAGCGTTAAGAAAGCTTACTTAAATATCTGCCACAACATAAGTAACCAGATCAGAGTAACATTAAGTACAGTCCGCGGCATATCACTTCATAATGTATCATATATTTCCTTATCTGAGTCAGCTGAGCCGTATCTGGCCGTGCAACACTCACAGCGTCACATACCGTATGCAGAAGTATTATTTTAAGTAACACATTAAGTTGACGAAACACTCGAGTCAAATGTAATTAAAGTCAGATCCACTCGCGTCTTAGACGAGGCAGTGATATCATAAACCTGTTAATGTACGCATTCAAACACCTTTTCTGATAGCAGCTGTATTCACCTTGCAGGTGCAGCTATGTGGCTTTTATCCTGGATAAAGTGTTTAAGTCATGGATGTTTAAAGTTTAACTTCTTCATATGTCTAATATCATAGTTGACTTTTCATTCAGGAAGTATGACGCTGCGCTGTCAGTATGCTTCTCCATGTTTGTGATTGGTAGAATGCTCCAAATACCACCCCTTTCATGTGAACGCGCACCTAACTAGATAGGACACGGCTGGCTTGAATGATCCACTTGATAACCCGGTTCGTATTACCGTTTAGCGAGAGCGTGTATGTTTTAGTGTTGTCACGATACCAACATTTTGGTTTCTATACCGATACCAAGTCAAGAATTGCGATTCCGATTCTTTTTCGATACTTTTCTTAAAAAAAGGGAAACAGTCTTAAATATAATCAGGGATGCAAACTCATCAGGTATGAAAAAGGTGACAAGGATCCGAGCCCCATGGAATATCGGCTTTAAAATTAGGAATAACAGATGATTTTCGCAGTCAGAACAACTAAAGCAGCAGTGTTACTAAGAACAGAAACGCCAAAGAGTCACATCTAATATAAATATATATAAAAGCATTTATTTTAATTGTGTAGCAGTGAGTTTATCATTTTGGCAGCACTGTTGAGCATTTTGAAAATGTATTTTCATGCCTCTGTGCAAGGCTTACTCTTTCTATCTTTATAGCCACTGGTGTAAAGTAACTAAGTTCATAAACTCAAGTACTACTTGGGTACAATTTTGAGATACTTGTACTTTATTTAAGTATTTCAATGTTTCTTTTGCTACTTTGTACTTCTAATCCACTACAGTTCAGAGGTACATGGTGTACTTCTCCTCCACTACATGTATTAATCCCTTTAGTTACTTCACGGATGTGGAGGAATGATGTGAAATATAATCAAGTGTTGAATCAGACTTTAGTTCCACCTGGAGTAAATCCACCAGCTACCCTGCAGTCTACAAAGTCATTCAAACTAGCTGCACCTTCACCAGCTTTGAGAACACTTTCATGATCAATCATTATAAAACATATCATATATATTATTCTGAAATGGACCAATCTGCACAATGACTACTTTTACTGTCGCTACTTTAATACTTTTACTTGAGGAACATTTTGAATGCAGTACTTTTACTGTAACAGAGTATTCCTACACTCTGGTGCTTCTAGTACAAGACCTGAGTACTTCTACTTTTACTGTCGCTACTTTTACTATATTTTGATGATAATACTTTTGTACTTTTATTTGAGGAACATTTTGATTGCAGGATTGTTCCTACATTCTGGTACTTCTACTTTAACTCAAGTACAAGACCTGGGTACTTCTACTTTTACTCAAGTACAAGATATATACTTATACCACCTCCGTTTATAGCCTATGAAAATAGAAAACGAAGGCTAAAGCTAACGTTAGCAGATTGCTAGTTAAGTTTGCTCAACGATAATATTGCGACAGAAAAACTTTTCATTGCACATCACGCTCTGCCCTGAACACCTGAACGGCCCGTTCACAGACTTCTGGCGTCTTTTTTGTCAACAAGCCGAGGCGCAGCGGCAGTTGCACTCCCACTTGCAGCCATGCTTCTCGTTTTCTCACATGCTCTGGCAGCTAGCGCGTGGCCGCGTGCACGAGAGAGGGGAGGGACTTAGAAGGTGCTTGAGAGGAGCGGGACTGCAGGCACGGCTGCAGTGCAGGGAGTGGAAGCAGAGCTCTTATTAAAACGGCGCTTTTTCACGGGAGTACTTTCCCCCGTCTTTCTTAAAGCACCGATACTAATGAAACGGAGGAATCGTACCGTTTTTAACGGCAGGGTATCGCGGTACCTTTCAAGTATCGGTACACCGTGCAACACTAGTATGTTTTGGATTAGGGCCTAACCTATCAGGCTCTTCTCTCCTCTTTCTCTGCTTCGATCTCTCAGGCAAAAAGCACTTTCTTTCAAGATAAGATCCAATCTTCCTATTCCAATCCCAAAAAACTATTTTCAATCTTTTCCACCCTCTTGGACCCCCCCAAAGCCCCTTCCCCACCCTCTTGGACCCCCCCAAAGCCCCTTCCCCCTCCTCCCTTCTGTCAAGCGACTTTGTTAACCACTTTGAAAAAAATGTTGATGATATTCGCTCTTCTTTTTCTGACTCACCTTTACTCACCGCTGGGTCACCAGACCCTCCTTTCACCCACACACTAACCTCCTTTCCCCTCTCTCCAAGTGAGGTTCTTACCCTAATTACCTCTGCCCACCCTACCACCTGTCCTCTGGACCCTATCCCCTCAAACCTCCTTCAGACTATCGCTCCTGATATTCTACCGTTTCTCACCCATTTCATCAACACTTCTCTAACTTCTGGTCACTTTCCAAATAGTCTCAGGAGGCAAGAGTAAACCCTCTCCTAAAGAAACCCACTCTCAACCCGTCTGATGTTATAAACTACAGGCCTGTCTCTCTACTCCCGTTCCTGTCTAAAACACTTGAACACGCTGTCTTTAAACAACTCTCCTGTTATCTCCATCAGAACAACCTTCTGGATCCGCACCAGTCTGGTTCCAAGGCAGGTCACTCCACAGAAACTGCTCTCATTGCTGTCTCTGAGGAACTGCACACTGCCAAAGCATCATCCCTCTCCTCTGTCATCATCCTGTTGGACCTGTCTGCTGCATTCGACACGGTGAACCATCAGATCCTCCTTCGCACTCTCCAAAAACTTGGAGTTTCAGGCTCTGCACTTTCCCTCCTCACCTCATACCTCAAAGACCGCACCTACAGGGTAACTTGGAGAGGGTCAGAGTCCGACCCTTGTCAATTAACTACAAGGGTCCCTCAGGGCTCTGTTCTTGGTCCCCTCCTCTTCTCCCTGTACACAAACTCGCTCGAATCTGTCATTAGCCCGCATGGTTTTTCATACCACTGCTACGCTGACGACACCCAACTAATTCTGTCCTTTCCCCGCTCAGAGACCCAGGTCGTCGCACGCATCTCTGCTTGTCTAGCTGACATCTCTCAGTGGATGTCTGCTCATCACCTCAAGCTCAACCTTGACAAGACTGAACTGCTTTTCCTTCCGGGAAAAGATTGTCCCACTCTTGACCTGACAATCAACATCGGCACATCTGTTGTTTCCCCGACTCAGACTGCAAGGAATCTTGGTGTGATCCTAGATAACAAACTGTACTTCACTGCAAACATCGCTGCTACAACCCGTTGCTGCAGATACACGCTTTACAACATCAGGAGGATACGTCCCCAGCTGACCCAGAAAACAACGCAGGTTCTGGTCCAGGCTCTCGTCATCTCACGCCTAGACTACTGCAACTCCCTCCTGGCTGGTCTACCATCTGCATGTGCCATCCGACCTCTGCAGCTCATCCAGAATGCAGCGGCTCGTCTAGTCTTCAACCTTCCAAAATGGTGTCTTTCTACCGCTGCTCCATAGAGAGTGTGCTGGCATATTGCCTAACCACGTGGTGTGCCAGCTGCTCAGAAAAGGACAGGAAAGCTCTTCAGAGGGTCATCAACACAGCCCAGAAGGTCATCGGCTGCTCACTGCCTTCTCTGGAGGAACTCTTCAGCCAACGTTGCCTCAACAGAGCAGGCAAAATAATTGCCGACTCTTCACACCCTGGACACTTCCTGTTTGCTCTTCTGCCCTCCGGTAGACGCTACAGGTCAATTCAATCAAGGACAAACCGAATGAAAAACAGTTTTTACCCCAGAGCCATACGAGAACTGAACACCGTCAAACGCTGAACTGAACAGTTACAACTTCCAACTGCACTACTTTTTAATAGTTGTATTAACTTATGAACTGATCGACATCAGAGATGCAAAATATCATCCCTGTGTTGTTTTTTTATATTGTAAACTGTATTTAAATAATGTGCGGGCATGTATGGATGTGTGAGCATGTTTAATGTGTATATGTTTATATAGATAATATATTTTGTATGTGGAAATGCACTGCGAGGATTGCTTTTTTAAATTTCGTTGTACCTGGTGCGATGACAATAAAGGAATTCTATTCTATTCTATTCTAAATGCAATGTAATGTATGTTCTCTGAGGGGAGGCTCACCTTCCCACACTTTGGGAACCCCTGATCTAGATCATTCGTACGGCACTTATTATGGCTGCCCCTGAGGGACTTCCAGGTCATTTCACTCGGTTAGGAAGGTTCCAAAGCTAAATGGACTATTCGACTGCAGCCAAAGTGTCAGAAAACAAAACCCTCTCTCTTTTCCTCTGTATACCCAAATCTCTAAAAACGGGGGTACAACGGAGCTGAAGAAGTAAAATCCTTTTCTGTTAGATGTTTTGGTTTTACACCTCCTTTTTACTTTACCTTCTTTAATGAATTATGTAGTAGGATATACACATATGATACAAAACCCTGAACATCCTGCTAAATTAAAAGTCATGGCCTAAAGGAGTGATGTTTTTAATGACCATGAAATACAACGGCCCTTATTAAGGTTTAGCTGGGGACTTTGCAGTTGTAAGAGAAGTAGCCTATTCAGATATTTTACTTAAGTAAAAGTTCTTATACTACACAGTACAAATACTCTCTCTGATACAAGTAAATGTCCTGCATTAGAAACGTTACTTAAGTAAAAGTAAGTGAGTATATCAGCAAAATGTATAGTATTTTTAAACGTAAAAGTATATGCAAAGAAATATACCAAATATATAAAATTGTTCAAAACAAATAAGTAAATTAACTTAATGCTCATGCCAAATACTTACTAATCTCTAAACTGCTTAGCTGATTAACAGATTTAGCTGTTCTCACTCATTTATAACTTCATCCGACTGCTTTGGCCATGCTTCAGTATTATTACTTATTATTACTTAAGATATTTCTATACCCCTCCCCACTCAGTCAGCCATTCTGCTTCCCTCAATGCCCTAAATGTTGGGATTCCCTTCACACTAGATTACACAGGCCTGCTCAATCACTTCATCAGGCAGTAATGTGTTCCACCTGTGTGTGGTTATATCTGCTGAGCAGGACCCTCCCTCATCCTCAACAACTTCATTTAAAAAGTGCAAAAACCAGGGACCTTCACCTGTCTCCCAACTCTTGCCATGGGTTGTTTAGCTGGATTGGGGTTTGTAGTTTTGTTTTTGTATGTATATATTTTAAATTAAGGTTTATTTTTCTCTATACATTTAAAACATATTCAATCTTTTTCAGGTGGTTCATTCTCCTTGTAGCAGTTGTTAACATTGAGGCACAAAATAAGCCCCGAATAAGTACGTTTTTGTCATTTTGTGATATTTTTCAACACTTGTGTGCTGCTATCTAATATAAATGTGTAATCCCAGAGATAAACTCTAAATGCCTTGGAAACTTGCTGCGTGTGGATGTCAGTCGACTTGGAGGAAGTTTTCTTGAAGTGTCCGCTGTCATAAGTAAGCTGACATTTCAAGTGTATTGCTTTTTCTTAACTTAATCTAACTTTTAATTCAAACTTTTCTTGTTTGTTTCCTCAGATAACTCTTCAATCATCCTCACGCCAAGTTTATCTTCTCAGTGTGGCTTCACCATCAAGAAAGACCACCTGGGAAACGCTGTGATTTATGCCTCCGTCCAAAACTGTTTTGCTCAAAATGTGGTAAAAACGACTGAATGCTAGTTTGTGACGCAGCACCAAATGTTTCTTTTGACGTGGCAATTCATTTTGAGACTTGTTTCCATGTGTTTTTAGGACGATAAAGCATTCACAACAAAACTAGGTCTGCGGCTACAATCTGACAATGTGGTAGACGAGTTTTACCTGGTGGAAGAAACTTGCTACTACTCTTCCTGGGCCTCCCGGGAAATTATCTGTAGACCCAACTACATGGAGGCAAGTGAACGCAGCATGGCATGTTCCCGTCTAGATGATTAGTGGCCTGATGCCTCGTACGAGTGTCAAGGCCGGTACATTTCATGTCACTGCAGAGATTGATTATCACTTATGGAGTGGCCTCATTTCTAGGTGTCTGTGAAAAAAGCAGCTCCAAATGATTATAACCAGCCTGCATACCCCTACTCGGATCCCCGAAAAGCTGCTGAGGTAAGATTGGCTAATTTTGCCTTTTTTTTTCTTCTTTTCTTATTCTAGAAACATCTTGTATGTAATGTCTTGATATTTGCTTCACAGCAGCCCATGGACGCAGGCTTCAGAATCGCCACAGTGGTGTTCCTCACTCCTGAGGAGAGGGTCATGCAGGTGGACGAAGCCCAGAGAAATGGTTATGGGATCTCAAGCACTCTTACCAGGCTGGTTCTGCGAAGCCCAAATCCTTCACGTGAAACATACACCAAGGATGTAAGTGGACTGCAGTTCACTGAGATTCAAACAACTCTCACTTGATATCTTTCCCCTCAGGCAGACTTGTTGAATCACTTGCAGCCCATTAGGTACTTGCTTACACTTACAGCCATAGATACAATAATGTAATCCGATGGATTACTTTGTCTGGAATCTAGTTGGCACTCTTAAATCAGTGAGTTCTTATTTATAACCCCCCATATTTTTAGGAGGGAAATTATTATGTTGCCACAGTACGCATTTACATCCACATGTTGTGTAATCTCCCCCCACAGGTAGCAGGTGTGCCGATGACTGTGCTCAGCACCTCGATTATATTTGAGAAGACGAAGCTGACGACTCAACTTTATGCAGGAGCCGCTTGTCCTCAAGCTCAGGGTAATGTAAAGAGACTCACTGATGTCATGTCTTCTAGTGTTTTTCACTGGGAATATGGGACACTTTTTACTGTCAGGAATTAAAAAAAACATCTGCCACTATTATTTCTGATTCCAGCATTTTTCTTAAATATCAAACTTTTCTAAAAATGGAGCCAAAAATATCTTCACCAGAATTTTTATCTACGAAGTGCTTTATTTATTTAAATGACACTTTAAGGATGTGTTACTGTATGTCGTTGTAAAGCTGCTAAATTCATAATTTGAATTCTCCTTTTTCAGATTGTTTAAATAAAATACGAAGGATTAACCATTTGTTCAGTCAAAATGTTTTGAGGATTTCACTATTTCTGAAACGTTAGCCCTTTTCCTTAAAACGTTCCATGTTAGACCCTAAGTGCTGTATATATATTTTTTTGGTGTACAGGTGGGGTTTTCTTTACTGAAACCTCAATCCGCTGGTTCCTGCCGAGGCGCATTGCCCCTCTGATTTGCCCGAAACACTTCAGACTGTTGGAGGTGAACATGGGCGTCAATGGGAGGAAGCTCGAAGCTTCAGAGATATCGGCCAGAAGCTATTCCCTGACTCTCGATGACCTTTACGTCATTGTTGAAATTCCTATTGGGGCTGCTGGTTGCCAGATCAAGGTTAGATAAAACAATTTAGTCCATAAATTGACGAGGTCGTTTTAGTCATGCAGCTATGAAAAAAAAAAAACCTGAAATACTACAAAAGGGCAAAATGTAGATGTTTATATTTCTTGGATCTAAAGAATTTCTCACAACAGTGGAGAAATCGGCGTAGTTAAATGGTACATTAAAGTCATTTTAGACTTTAGAGACAGTTTAACAAGCATTCACACTTTGTTGTTTCATGGAAGATAACACTACTGAAATCCTGTTGGTATGTACAAAACAAATGTAAACGGATCGTTTGAGTATGTTTGTCTGTTGCAACATCTAGTGCTTCATTGCCAGACAAATTTCCCTTTTTCTTTTAATCTGTAGATGATGATGTTATTCAGGAAAGGCCTTACTCAGGATGTTTGTTTATGCAGAGTCATGTCCAGGATGGTCAGTACTTCACTTCTTATATGAATGAGCTGATGCTCGAGTTGCTCTGGACTGAAGACGACACTAATGAAGACACGAGATACAAAGTCTTCCTCCCCGTCGAGACCCCCCTGCAGCTTCAACCTCCACAAGTCATTGACGGTGAGTCATATTATCTTGGTACTCATGCTACTTTTTTTACATAAATTGCAACCTGCCTACATTTCTTCGTTTTTGACCTACAGCCACTGTTCCCAAGGAGATGATGTTTAAGGCGTCGATTGGGCCGGTGGGCTATGATGTAATGCTAAAGAACATCAGGTCCCCCTATGAGGTTTTGTCCTTGGCCGACTGCTTTGCCAGAGGCTTTAAAGTCTTTGACAACATGTCCCCTAACGGCTGCTCCAAGGTCTATACTGTTGAAGTGCCCTTCACGGACCGTGTCGTAGGACAAATGGTGAGCCTTACACTCAACGTGGGAAATGCATTTATTTTTTTCTTCTGTCAGCTAATAACTATCTGTTTCTCCCAACAGAAAGAAATGGGGGTTACAATTTACACCCTTTATCTGACCTTTGGCTTCCTGGTCCTGCCAAAGCATGCTCCATTTACTGCCACTGCTTATCTGAGAGCTAAACTGGAAGACATAGGTCTGTACCCATGGATAAGAGGAATTCATAACAAAACGAGCACAGTTGTTTCAAAGTATTTTCCTCCCTCTGCAGATCCTCCGTCTGTAGCTCCTCCGTCTGTAGCTCCTCCCTCTATAGCTCCTCCCGCTATCTCAGGTAGCTGTGATGATAAGAATTTCTATGTCCTCGTGAAATACGGGACCAAAGGATTCAACTTTCAGACCATAATGGGAAAACGAATGCTGAACGAGAGCCTGGCTCAGCAGTACGGCATCATGGAGAACGACACACATTTCAGTTTGATTGTACCATCTTCTGCAGCTGATGCTACGGTCGAGGTATGACTCTTAACCAAAGTTTTAAATGTGCAGGGATTTGGCAACATTTGTCAAGATGATAGTCCTCTATAAATCATAATGTATTGTTTCTGAAAACTTCTCAGGCTGTTGCGTCGTCATCCATCAAGAGCAGACTGGATGTGACTCTGAGATATCCGAAGACCAACAAAACTATCCAAGACTTCTCCTTGGCTTGCAACTTCGTCACAAAGCTGATTGGTTTGTTAAAGAGAATACGTTTTCTTATGTAGGCTTGAATCTCCAATGCATACACATGTCTGATCGTCTTTTTCAGAGTGTTTCCCTAATGGGACCATCACGGTTATGGCTATAACCCTGGAGTCTGTTCCCAGTCTGAACCCCCGACGGCTCACCCTCAGAGACCCCGCCTGTGGTCCCACATACAGCAACGACCAGTACGCTTATTTTGTCTTCACTGCAAACTCCTGTGGGACGACCAGAAAGGTAAAGCATGCTGCTGAACAGCTTGCTGATTGCGGTAGGATTAAAACTGAGAAACGACTTCTTTCAATTTTTGTCTTTTCTTAGTTTTTGCCCAATATGATGCTGTATGAGAATGAAATCTCCATCACAGATGAACTTGGGAAAGCTGTCACAGTCGAAGGAGCCGGAGTTTGAGTGAGTATCTCGAGACTTAGAATCACCAAGCTGAAGGTTGGATGATTAATCTATTATCAAAGCTGTTTGAAAACTGACATGGAAGATTAATTAACAAAGTGCTTCCGGTTTTGTAAATGTCAGCTTTTTAATGCTTTCTGTTTTGTCTTAACAAGATAAACTTCAGGTCATTGGGTTTTAGACTTTTGGTCAGAAAAGAAAAATTCTCATCTTGGACATTATTCACAGTTGCATGTTTTTGGAGCAAAAAGGTTAAAGGCGGCCTATTTTCAGTTACAAAAACCATATTTGTAACTCGTTGGGAAAACTTCAAAAAAATACATTTCAAAAATCAGTTATTTGTAGCCGTAAACATTCATATTCACCATTATGTAAACTGACAGTCTGACGCCAACTTTAAAACAAATGCAGAGACTTTGTAGGCTAACCACGTGACACAACTTAGAACTTTAAAGACTCTTAAATGGTATTTTCCTTATCGGAAGTCAACTGGTACGCCATAAAGCCTTCTATGGTGCAATCCCAGATGTTACCGGTGCCAATGGGTAACAATTTAACAGTTCTAAGTGTCCCCCCTTAAGAGTTTTCTTCTTTCAGGCTTAAGGTGTTGTGTTACTATGACATCAACACAAACCAGGCTATGGGCTTCAACAGCCGACCTCGCAGGAGTGAACCATACGCTGACGATGCACGAGGCGAGATGCAGGTTGAAATGAGAGTTGCTTTGGGTAAAGAAAGTTCTTCAGGCCTTGTGTGTTATTTCTTTTTCTCGCATGCTTGCCAAGGATTAGATTTATTTTTGAAGTCTTTGAAGTCCTCCCAAAGCTAGAAACTGGGGGGGGAAATAAGAGTTCTATCATGTCAACACGTTGAAAAAGCTTAATGCAAAGAGACAGGATAACACTTTCTATCAAAATGCAGGATTTTGGGTAACTTGGAGACAGTTCATATGAATGTAGTTACTTTAAGTAATTGGAATGTTTTTTTTTCATAAAGTTATTCTTTAAACCAATGAACTGAGTTGGCACCTGGGATGTTGACTACATCCAAGTTAAACTCTTCTGCATTATGTACCTTAATGTTTCTATTCCTCTCTGAATCCTTAATAATTCGGGCCAACATGTTCTGCTTCACTTCAGATGACTCCTACAGTGCGTTTCACCGCGTAGAGGACGATCCCATCACAAAGTACCTACAACAGCCGCTGTATTTCGAGGTGGAACTGATGGGATCTTACAACCCTAAAGTATCTCTTGAGCTGGCGCACTGCTGGGCGACGCTGAAGGAGGACAAGATGTCCCTCCCTCAATGGGACCTCATTGTTAACGGGTAACTTGTGTATGTATATATATATATATATATATTTTTTTTTTTTCTTGTCTCAATTAACTGTTTGTCAAACTGTACAAAAGGGATGGTTTAAAAATCATAGGGTGCTAATGTTGCAGACTTTAGGACATCTTTACCCAAATAAAATATTTTTATTTTCTCCATCAGTTGTGCAAACTCAAGGGACCCGCACCCAGTGATCTTCCACTCTGTTTTGCCTCAGGGCAGAGTTCATTATCCTTCCAACTTCAAGCGGTTTGAGGTCCCTATGTTTGCCTTTGCTGAAGACAAGGATAACTTGAACCGCCAGGTACTATCAGTCATAAGAATAAATGGTCTTGTTTTTTATTTTTTGATGTTCAGACTTTGGAAAACAAAAGTACGCTGTCTATAACAACCCTTAAATCTGTTCATATCTTGTAGGTCTTTGTCCACTGTGAGGTGGTCATCTGTGATGTTAGAAATCCAGTGGATGTGCAGTGTTCAGACCAGGACAACACGATGAAGGGTATGCTCTCATACATGCTGATTTCATTATCCAGTAATGTACAATAAGGTTTACACGTGTTGGCTCAAATTATCAAATGTGACTATGGCTTTTGAATAAAGTGGCTAAGATATATATATTTTCTTTTTTCTCCCACAGGTCAAAAACTTGCAGTTTCAGATGACCCTGGTTTCAAAAGCGTGACTTCGGGACCAATCATTATAATGCGCTCCTAAACAAAGTCCTAATAAAATATTTAAAAATAATTCACACTTATAGTATTTACTTGGGAATATTGGAGATTTTTTTCATCTATAGTTGTGTTTTCTATGGTTATGGGGAGGTCCAAACTGATTCTCCATTCCAAATCACATATATTTAAATGTAGTATGTACTGCTGTTTTGGACTTCCAGTGAAGAAGAAGTCGTCTTGCCAATAACGAAGTAAAGGCCAGAATATCAAATTGCCCCGAGTTGTATCTGTTGTAATCTTCTGGGCACCCAAATATGGCAATATGGGGACAGATGTTCACAGTGAGTATTTTTGAGATATCCTCAAAACTTCTGCCAAAAGGAAAACACTAATGGGCAGGAGAAGAACATATGGGATAGGTTGCAGGGAGAGGCTTGACATTTGTCACAGATGTCAATAACAGTGGGATATATTTGTGACAATCGTGCCTTTGAGAAATGAACCCTGTACAGCACCTTGAACTGTATGAGTGAGACGAGCACAGGATGAACTCGTATGAATCCTGTTAAGAGCCGTGTCCCACCAGTAATCACCCAAGCTCACACCTAGCTCAGCCTCCCAGGCAGCCTTGATGTTAGTGGTATGTGTGTGAGCTGTCATCGGTCAGGAGTTTGTTATATATTTTTGAAATAAGTGACTTTTGAAGGGGATCGGAACAAAGAAACTCATCCCATATTTGATTAGGGGGTAGAGAGGGAAAGGATGGAAACAGGGATTTGGTACAGTGTCTAATTTGGAAATAAAGAAAAAGGTGAGATGTTGGGATTTCAAATTCCCTTGATATATCAGTAAAACTACGAAAGGTATTATCCTTATAAAGCTCTCTAAAAGTCCTCAGGCCCTTCTCATGCCATACAGAGAAAGTGGGGTCAGCTAAGGCAGGTCGGAATAAATGGTTTCCCAATAAGGGAGCTAAAGTGGATGCAGAAGTAAACTTAAAATGCCTCCTAAATTGGTAGTAGTAGTAGATTTACTTATGGGTGCCTTTCCATTCCATAAAAAGCCAGAAATAACCTGATCAAGAGTCTTACAAAAATGTTTACGTAGCAATAGGGGGAGACATTGGAAAATAAATAGGTACTTAGGAAGAATGTTCATTTTAACCGTGTTAATTTTACCTATAAGCGACAGAGGTAAACTCTTCCATCTTTGAAGGTCTGACTTGATTTTAGACATTAAAGGGGAGATATTCGCAGCGAAAAGGGAACTTAGTGTTCTTGTTACATTGATACCTAGATACATAAAGCCAGAGGGGCTCAATCTGAAGGGGACATCGGACTGGTTCAATTGTGATGCCAGAGCGTTAACAGGATAACATTCGCTTTTGGAAATATTCACTTTGTAACCTGAGAATGAACCAAATTTCGTAAAAAGATACAATTGCTGGTATAGAGTTACTGGAGCTTGAGACATACAACAATAAATCATCCGCGTACAGGGACAATTTAAATTCCATCCCCAGCCGTGATATCCCAGTGAAAGTGTTTGAGGTCCTCAGATATATTGACAAAGGCTCTATGGCTAACGCAAAAAGCAAAGGAGATAGTGGACATCCCTGACGGGTTCCTCTGGATAAAGTAATATAAGGAGATTGAATGCCATTAGTGGAAATACTAGCTTGTGGGGATGTATAAAGAAGGCGTATCCATGAAATAAATATATGACCCAGCCCAAATGTACTCAGTACAGTAAGTAAATAGTAAATAGGGCCAGGAGATTTTTTATTTTGCATGTTATTTATAGCGAGGGAGATCTCATCTGAGGTTAATGGAGAATCAAGTTATTTTGAAACACCAGGACCTATAGTAGGGAAATTGAGATTGTCAAAGAAAGCGCCCATCTCAGAAGTGTCGGATGGCGATTCAGACTTGTATAGAGAAGAATAGAATGAGCCAAAGACTGAGTTAATGGTACTAGGATCGGTTTGCACCGTGCCTGATGAATCTTTTATCTGGAGGATTAAACGCGAGGCTGCCTGACGATGCAATTGGTGGGCCAAAAGGCGGCTCGCCTTATCACCATGCTCATAATACGTTGAACGTGAGCGTAAAAGAAGGCGCTCTGCATCAGTAGTTATGAGATCAAATTCCGTCTGTAATTCAACTCGATCTTTGTGTAAATTGGGAGAGAGACAAATGGCTAATTGCTGATCTATTTTTGTTTATCTTGCACGATATATCATTAATTTTGGCAGAACGAGTTTTATTTAACTGCGCAGAATAAGAGATGATTTGGCCCCGTAGGTAGGCTTTTAATGATTCCCACAGCAGAGAACAAGAGATGGGTTCATTGTCGTTTTGATTGTTTGTAATAAAATTATCAATTGAAATTGCAATACATGTATTACATTTGTCATCTGACAACAGCAAAGTATTAAACCTCCACGGCGTTGAGTATCGTGGTTGTGGTGAAATCCAAATATTCCAAATATCCAGAGAAAGAGGAGCGTGGTCGGAAATTACAATAGGGTGATATTTAACTGACGACACTTTGGTAATAAATTTGGCATCGATGAAGAAATAATCAATTCGAGAAAAGGATTTGTGCATATGAGAAAAGAAGGAATATTCCTTAATGCGGGGGTATAGAATCTCCAGGGGTCAACGCAGCCGTTCTTGGACATGAAATCAGAAAGAGTTTTTGACATGAGTGATGCGGTCAGCGTTTTAGGAGAAGAACGATCTAGACTGGGATCGACAACGAGGTTCATATCCCCTCCAAATATAAGCAGGTTATTATGCAGTGACGGAAGACATTCAAAAAGCTTGTTCATGAAGTGTGGGTTATCAAAATTTGGGGCATAAATATTGACTAACGATACAGGAACATGAAACAGTGTGCCTGAGATAATTAAATATCTACCATTGTCATCGCTATACACTTGGAAGATGTGAAATTAACAGACTTACCAATTAAAATGGCAACCCCTCTGGACTTAGAGTTGAAGTTTGAATGGAACACCTCAGAAACCCATGGACACTTAAGCCTGACCTGGTCTGTGGAGCGCATATGGGTTTCTTGTAGAAACATTATGTCTACATTAAGTCGTTTCAGATGAGCAAATACCCTGGATCTCTACCTTTAATGTTCCAGCTTACAAACTTCACTGGTGAGCCAGTATGAGCGATTCCTAAATTGCTAGTATTGGTGGACATTTACTGAGGACTTTCTATAAAGAGAGAACTGACTATGAAGCACCACCCCGAAAGAGACATAGAGGGAAACAAAGCAATAGAACAAATTAATTAAATTAAAACTGCGGTCGCAGTGATGAGCGGGCCCTCGTGTCCTTGCGCCTGTCGGGGAGGGCAGCCGGTTGTCCCGGCGTCAAGCAGACACGCGCGAGTCCTCGGAAATGAGCCGTTTGTCATTTCTCAAATGTTCGCGTCCCAGACTCCCAGGTCCTCCGGCAGCGACCCGGAAACGGATGTCCTAGCACTTGGCACATTTAATAAAACAACATCACGAGATCTCAGGCAATACGTACTTTCAATTCGTCGAGAGATCAGAGAGCAGAAATAAAAAGGTATTTCACCCAACATGGCTTTATAAATGAACTTGTACCAATGACTGAGCCTCCGTACAGTTAGTGAAGGCAGACCTGTATGTATATGTATAATATGAAATACAAATCTACTTTTGCTGAACAATAAATACTTTTTTTACACTACTGAAAAATGTGTGTTTTTCCTTTCCATACATATGTTTTTACAATATGTTCTTAATAAACTAGGCATACATCAGATCAGCTCACCCTGTGTGTGTGTGTGTGTGTGTGTGTGTGTGTGTGTGTGTGTGTGTGTGTGTGTGTGTGTGTGTGTGTGTGTGTGTGTGTGTGTGTGTGTGTGTGTGTGTGTGTGTGTGTGTGTGTGTGTGTGTGTGTGCAACCCAGTCTCACGGCATTTCGTGAGACTGGGTTGCCCTTTTTTTCGTGTTGCACAGCACAATTTTAAAAGCAATGTATTTCTACTGGTAATGTGTTTCGTGCCTGCAGGCTGCAGCACGTCTTTTTCTCCGGTCGGGTCGAGGAAGACCGGAAGCTGTGTGGTTCATAAAAACATGTTCTTGCTCAATATCAAGCCACAGTTATTGCTTTTATTTTAAATCGTATAATTTCGGACTGTTGTTGCCGTCTGTGAGGAAAATAAATGGGGCTCAGAGCCTCAGGATACTGAAATCTGTATTTTTTAAATCTTTTTTTCCTTCTAATTTGTTATTCTTTTCAAAATAACACACTGTTATTTACTCACCAATAACACACAATTATCCTTGCTCTTATTTATTGGTTTAATTCCATAATCTCGTTTTTTTTTGGCGTCCGTCAGGAACTGAATTTCAAAATAAATATAACCGAAAACAGACGTAGGCATTTCGAGCGATTACCCAAGATCCTCAGCTATGGTTTTAAGCTCGCTGATTGGATGTGTTAGCTGGGATTTGGTGTTTATATTATATGAAATCCGGAAAACATTTTAAAAGAATAAAATAATACTTAATTCCGAGTGCTCTTGCTTTTCTCTTTGAAAGTCATCACATAACGGCATTGTAATACACGGTTCGGCTGCATTACATATTACAGATCTACCGTAGTTCTTTATTTAGAGAGCCCTGATGAGAAGACCTTTGGAAAAACTGGAAGAAATGCCGCCGAAACTGAATACTTGACGTGGATCATAAATATATCAACAATTAAACAACATCTTCAATTTCTCTTCACACAATACGTCTCCTTGCAGTATCAACACTAATTCGGCTGACTTTTACATTTGATCTAATTCATAGATAGGTTATATTTACACCATAACGGTGCACAGCTGATAGAAAAGCACTGTAGTTTTTAAAGATATTACTGATTTTCTTTGAATGTAAGAATGTAAATACTAAGTCTGAAATAGTATATCAATATGCTGTAAAATGATGTGAAAGCATGCATAAAACTATACATCTTCAGATGTTGTACATACACACTAATAATACAACGTTATTATGGCTGTGTGTACCTTGTGTGCACCTCCTAGTGGTTAAAGCACGTTATTGAATTATTGTTTTTATGTGTTATATTTGATTAAAACAATATTAAGAGTACATACTTTCATAGGGGGAAAGTATAAATATAGAAATATAGAATATACAAATCAAGAAGATACTATAAGTGATCTCTACAATAAAACAGTTTAGTGCAGGATGTACAAAGATATTAATAGGAGGAGGTGCAAAACAGAAAAACGGATTAACCTTTATTTAAACATTAAATAACAGATTAAGGTCTTTGGGGGTATCTATCTACAGATAAATATTAAGCCTGACAAAGTACTTAACGTCTAATATATAGCTTTCCTGCAATGTTAATTATGTTGAAGCACTTATTTTAACTGATATTATACACATTAATTATACTCTTATATATGTAGATAGAATAAGAAATGTGAAGAATATGACAGTTTAATGGTGGAGGTACACACATATTGATAGATGTCTTGTAATGCACTGTTGAGGAACCTGTGACCCAAGTGTTTCATTCATTGCATAACTACACCGTAGTTGTGTATGATATGTCAATAAACCTTTGAAAATCTTAAAAGGGATGTGCAAAATAGCCATAATATACAGTCTTTAATGAACTATTAGTAGAGAATAACGAGTAATGAATATACTTTATTACTTGTTTCCATTCATGTCAATTACAGATACTGAATTTTACTCAGGTGTAACTAAAATCTGATTTAAAGGTTGTTTATATTTCACATCATTAATCAGAATCTGCAAAGTAACTCAAATAAATGCAGTGGAGTAAAAATACCAGGTTAACCTCTGAATTGTAGTGGAGTAGAATTACAAAGTAACAATGAGCTGTCATGTGGGTATATATTAATGCTGTGCATTATGGACACAAGCGATTTTCACCCATTTATTAATTATATGTTTTACATTTGATAACACCAATGTGTTTAATACTGGCAACTTTTAATTGTGGGAGAAACGAAAACGTTCAGTAGAGACGTCCTATAGAACATTTTGCAAAACACAATAGACAGCATGTGTAGTTCTGGGGGGGTGTTCGATTCCAGTTTTGGATAGTCTGGCGTGATTTCGTTCCATTTCACACAGCTGTTTGACGCTCTGCGTAACCTTACGGGGACTGTAGTCCTAAACGATAGCTGGGGATTATGGGTAATGTAGTGTCTTCGGCCATCCTAAACTCAGAAATGTTGACAATCGCAATGATGCTCGAAATGTCCCTTATAGGCCTACGTCTGTTTCCGGTTATTTTTATTTTGAAATTCAGTTCCTGACGGACACCAAAAAAGCCCGAGATTATGGAATTAAACCAATAAATAAAAGCAAGGATAATTGTGTGTTATTGGTGAGTAAATAACAGTGTGTTATTTTGAAAATAATAACAAATTAGAAGGAAAACATATTTAAAAATACAGATTTCAGTATCCTGAGGCTCTGAGCCCCATTTATTTTCCTCACAGACGGCAACAAAAGTCCGAAATTATACGATTTAAAATAAAAGCAATAATTGTGGCTTGCTATTGAGTAAGAACATGTTTTTATGAACCACACAGCTTCCGGTCTCCCATGACCCGACCGGAGAAAAAGACGTGCTGCAGGCAGTAGAAATACATTGCTTTTAAAATCGTGCTGTGCAACACGAAAAAAAAGGGGCAAATCGTGTTGGTGAACACGAATCAATAGATTAAAAATCGTGTTGGTGAACACGAAATGCCGTGAGACTGGGTTGGTGTGTGTGTGTGTGTGTGTGTGTGTGTGTGGAGAATCCTTAACAAGCCTCACCTGTGCTTTGTCATTAAGTGGAATATAAAGCAGCTGCTGATGTCTCAGTTAATCATCTAGTCCCCTTCCTTTTAGACTTGTGTTTTTGTTGGAAGGTGTGCTGGACATTGCCAAGCGCTGATACTGACTGTATTATTTTTGGTTTTACTGCAACATGCTGAGGCTTGGGAACATGTAAGTTACATTTCTTGTAGATTTCTTTCTATGTGTGTACTTAATTGTCTCTAAATGATGTGTTTTATGTGTTCAAGTTTGTTATGGATGGCTGCAGCTACCATCTTGTGTCAAGCCAGGTCTAATTTGAAGCTATATTTGCAGTCAAGTAAGCTTAAATTCTCATCAAGTCATTTTACACAGCATATTAAGTCGGTTTACATTCTCCTCACAAGCCTTTTCTTTTAACAGGCAGTGGGTTAAGGTCTGACTGTGCCGCAAATGTAATGAGACTGTCGTTGGACAAGGCTTTAGCAGTGGGAAACCAGCTTGAGGTGGAGGCTATCAGTAAGTATTACATGTAACTGCTAATAATGCAGCTGATTGGTTCATCACTGAGGAAAGGGGTCCCTGACAAAGCTTATTGTCTCCCCTCAGATGGCACCAAGCACATTTTGTTAACACCTAGCATGGCTGCTCAGTGTGGATACAGCATGGAGTCTGACCCGTGGGGTAACACCAGAATCTACACCTCCCTGATGGGCTGCTTTGTGGACAACAAGGTTTGTTAAAGTGGTTTAACAGCATTCAATGTAATTTTCTACCAAGTTTAGCTGTGCTAATTCTGTCTCAAGTGACTGAATTAATGGCTCAACAAACACATGGTTGCTCCCATTTTTGTGTTGCCCTGAATTTATGTGCAACCCCTTACTGTTAAAAGACCCAAAGTACATTTCCCTTTTTGTTTGGTACATCCCTAAAATATTATCACTGCTCCACTCAAAACTGTATTCCTCTATTAATCTACTAGACTTTCTTGACTTGTTTGTTACATACACAAATATCCATTTAGACTTCAAATGTGTCCCTGAAGGCAAGGATATTACATTTTAAATGACAAAGAAGCTGGAACCAAAGAATATTGGGGAGTTTCACTTAATTTAGTTTTTTTTATATATTTATAGGATGATGCTACATTTAACGTTGGCTTGAGACTTCAGATGTACGGCGAGAATCCATCAGACGTGGTCAGTCATGATGTGTCTCAGACTTGCAGCTACACTCGCTGGGCCTCCAGGGAGATCCTCTGCGACAGGAACTACATGGAAGTAGGTCGGTCTTTATATTGATGAGTCCACCATCTTGTGTGTATGGAAACGAATGCTAAAACCACCATTTTCTGTTTTAGGTTTCCCACCACATGGCTAACCTTGATGCTGAAGCTAAGGGTCAGACTCGGGATGGTAAAGACGAGAAGCTCAACGCCAAGCTTGAAGTATGTTGAATTAAACTGTTCAGATACTACAGTTTAATTCCTCCCTACACCAATGAGGATTTAATTATTTGTTCTTTCCTGTAGGCCTCTGGTGCATCACAAGGTATCTGGAAGATGACGTTTTACACCCCAGAACCAGTGGCCATGGTGTTGCAAGAGGCTGAACAAGCCGGCTACGCTGCCAAAACTACCTCTAGTCGTCTGGTTATGCGAAGCCCGTACAATACAGCAGAGACTTATTCAGAGGATGTAAGCAACACACTCCTATACAGTGTTTATTTCCTTTCCCTCCTTGTCAATTATATTAAACCTCTCCTCTCTTTAGGTGGCTGGAGTCCCCATGGAAGTTTTCAGGGTGAGCGCCTACTACATGGCACCACAGGGTCTGAATGTAGTGAACTTGGCAGCTGCTTGTCCCAAAGGTGAGTCCTGAGCAACATATTGCATTCACAGTAAGCTTAGTTGTTGCACAGTTAACCTCAACAGCTCCATTTTGTCATTAACAGGTGGCGTCCTCTTCACCGAGGATATGATCTCTTGGCACGTACCTCGCCGTGTGACTCCTCTGTTGGACGGCAGAATTACAGTCTCAGAAATGCACATGGGAATCAACGGGCAGAGGCTTGATAGATCTCAGATGGCCGTACGGGGGTACACACTGAGCACCACAGACTTCCACATCGTCGTCGAGATCCCAGTGGGCTCGCCTGATGGTTACTACAAGGTTGGGGAAATCTCTAGATTAGAAATGCAAGAGTCACTAGTGCATTTGTATATTTTATTGAAATGTCATGAATTATTGCAGAGCCATGCCCCAGATTACCAGTACCACATCACCTACTTTGTGGAGCCCATGCTTGAGGTACTGTGGAGAGAAGATGACACCCAAGATGATACCAGATACAAGGTTTTGTTCCCCATCATGACCCCTCTGATGCCTCAATCTCCCCAAATCCAGGATGGTAAGTCACATTTTCTAGTAGGTATGAAAAAAAAATGACATTTGAACTCGGACTTGCTCGGATATATGCTAAAGACTGCTAAACCATGAAATAAAGTCTTCAGTTTTTGCAAAATGGTGTGTTTGGATGGGATTTGAAGCCAAGTACAAAATCTACTTTTGCTTACAAAGGGCACTTTTTTGATTTTTTTTTTTTTAAATAGCACTCAATCCAACTACTAAATGTTTCTCTATCAATGTTGAGGCTGGTTTAGAAGTTGTAAACCTGCCACTTTCTGTTCCTCAGACACTGTCCCAGAGACTCGGGTGTTCAGCGTTCTCTTGGGAACCTTCCTCCATGACGTTGAGCTGAGGAACATCACCTTCTCCACCGGGGTCCTCACTGTTGAGGAGAGCAATGCCAAAGGCTTCACAGTCCAGGAACACAGCTTGGCTAATGGCTCCAAGAGCTTCTCTCTTCAAGTGCCCTTTGATGCCGATGTTGTCTTAAAACATGTATGACATTATAGATTCAAAATATCACTTTGTACCAACATATTTTCAGTGTTGCTGAGCTTTTATTTCATTTGTTGCAGAATCCTGAGCGCTTGGTTACATCCTACTTCCTCCCTCTGATCTTTGGGTTGATCGTCCTGCCTGAAGAAACTCCTTTTGCTCTCCCGGTCGACCTGCGGGCCTCTCTGCAGGATGTTGGTGAGATCATATTGAATTTGCTTTTGACAATATCTTCATGCAAATTGTGTTTTCTAAAATTAAATAAAACATATATAAGAGTAAAAGCTACACAATCAAATGGATAATGCATGTTTTGCTGCTCTAGTGCTACCCATCATGGCTGGCACCTGTGACCAGAACCAGTTTTACATCAGCGTGAAGTTCGGGAGTCACGGCTCTAATTTCAAGGCTATCGTTGGACCTCGAGAGCTGACGGCTGAGATGGCTGAAGACTACAATTTCTATGAGAACGGCACAGACCTCAGCCTCATTCTGCCATACACTGCCAAGGACGCTGTTTTCGAGGTATGTCAAAACTACAAAATCCCACCATAGATCTTCTGCATTGGCTAACTTTACTTCTTTCCACAGCTGCTCACTGCAGAATCAGTCAAATCCAGAATTGACCTGCTTCTGTTGGATCGTGCAAACGACTGGGTGCTTGCTGATCTCTATCTGGCTTGCTACTTCCCCTTGAAAGCAACAGGTAAGATGGAACATGTAAGTATATTTGCTGCTTTAATTGATGGATTTGTGTTGCTTTACACATTGCCTGCTTCTTCCTCCAGAGTGCCACCCCAATGGCACAATGACCGCTGTGGCTGTGAAGGTTGAATCGACTCGTAATCTGAAGCCAAGTCAGCTGACGCTAAAGGACCAGTCCTGCACACCACAGTTCAGCGACGATCGCGTTGCATATTTCTCCTTCAGTGTGGATACCTGTGGAACCACCAGAACGGTGAGTGTGAATCGCATTTAAATATCAAAAGGGTTTTTTGTCAAATGTTAATGCGTTTTTGTTATTAAATAGTTCTTTGACAACTACATGATGTATGAAAATGAGATCCGCCTGTCTTACAACAACGCCAAAGGAGCAGCCAACACATCACCAGTTGATCCTGATTACAGGTAAAATATTTGATTCTGTATAATTGGAGATGAACACCTTCAATGTATGCATATATATATATATTTTTTTTCCCCTAATAGGCAAACCATTTCCTGCTTCTATGTGGTCAATGAGACTCAGACTGTTGCCTTCAGCGCTAAACCAAGAACCTATGAGCCCGCTGCAGAGATCGGCACCGGGCAGCTGATGGTGCAGATGAGGCTTTCCCAAGGCATGGTGGAATTTTACAACATCTTGTTCATGCATACAAAACACTGTTTGCAGGTCTCCGTTGAAAAAGAGATCTATGATCTCAAGGGACCAATCTGATTAAATAAAGGTTTGAAATGACATGAAGCTGTAAATGTCCAGGCCTCCTGTCTCTAACGGGACTCTTCTCCTGCAGATCCATCCTACGAGCTCTTCTACCAAGCAGAGGATTATCCAGTGGTGAAATATCTGCAGCAGCCTCTGTATTTTGAGGTGGAGCTGATGCATTCTACCGATCCGCACTTGGAACTCATTGCTGAGAACTGTTGGGCAACCCTTTATGAAGATAGGACATCTCTGCCAAGCTGGGACATCATTGTGGACAGGTAATGTTGTGCAAAACTAACTACTAACTACTCATTTCATTTGTTTAACTGCTGCTTTATTAACTTTCGAATTCCTTTACTAGCTGTGAGAATCGCAATGACAGCTATGCAACAATTTTCCATCCCGTTGTGAGTGACTCCAGAGTTTTAGTCCCGTCCCACATCAAGCACTTCTCTGTAAAGATGTTCACTTTCACTAAAGATGACGAGGTTCTGAAAGACCAGGTAAGACTTGTAAATCCAAATCTGGAGTATTTTGGCCACTGCTGCATGTAGCCATGTGCAATAAATCATCCTGTCTGTCCACAGATCTATGTCCACTGTGATGCAGTGATTTGTGACACAAGCAGCCAGGCAGATGCTCCCTGCAGGGGCCAGTGTGTGCATCCTCCAGGTCAGAGCTACTCAAGACCTGCAGGTGTAAAAAAGGGTAAGTGACCGAGTCTGAACAAATGTAGTCGATCTGGATGTGCAGTTGGTAATCTTTACTTGTTTTGCAGAGCGAAGAAGCACCGACTCAACACGCCAAAGGCAGATCTCCTCTGGGGCAATTATTCTGTCGAACCTTTGAATATGTTCTACAAGTGTTTACATTTTGTCATTTGCACCTTATGTAATTGTGTTCATTGTTTTGTTTGGGACCAGGGGAACAGTTTTATCAATGAATGTACTGTACTGCCTTTTATATTGATGGATGACAGTAACGACTCGTGTATTGTGAAAAAAATAAACGCATTTTAAAAAAATGCCACATTTATTTATATAGTCGCTTTTATCAATGTATTGCATCTTCTGTGGTCAATTTTAAGGGACATATTAATGAAAGCAGGTTCTGCGTCAACCAGTACCCTCATAATTTCAAGAAAATGCAGAGAAGCATCAACATATGTAGCAATGATCCATCCATCTTCTCCCGCTTATCCGTGGTCGGGTCGCGGGGGTAGCGTTTCCAGCAGAGAGCCCCAAGCTTTCTTTCCCTGGCGATATCAACCAGCTCTGACTAGGGGATCTCAAGGCGCTCCCAGGCCAGCGAAGAGATATAATCCCAACCGATAGCTGGGGATTCTGGGTAGTGTAGTGTCTTTTGCCATCCTTTACTCAGAAAAAATATTTGTTTCTCCGGATCGAAGGGGGAAAATACAAAAGCATTGCACACACTTTAATTAACAAGGATAATCTGGTGTTTTTTTTTTGTCGATGAGTAGTGCAGATATCACTGTAAAATCAATCGACAGTAAGAGGAATACTTTCGGGTGTACAATTCTCGTGTTATCCAATGGGAATGGACGCTCACATTGCCTTTAAGGGCAGCCGACATAAACGAATGCCGTGCTTCCATGAGCGTCAAATCCCGACGCAGATGGGAATACATTGCAATCAGTTGAAAGCTATTTGCGGCCCTTTATGACGCTGAAGGAGCCTAGGAGCGTCACAATTGGACGCCACGGACACTGACCAAACGTCGCTATTGGACGCTTGGGGAGTGAGAGTGTGTTGCCCAGGTGGCATCCTAACTAGGTGCCCGAACCACCTCAACTGGCTCCTTTCGACGCGAAGGAGGAGCGGCTCAAATCCGAGTCCCTCCCTGATGACCGAACTTCTCACCTTATCCCTAAGGGAGACACCAGCCACCCGGCGGAGAAGACCCATCTCGGCCGCTTGTATCCGCGATCTCGTTCTTTCGGTCATGACCCATCCTTCATGACCATAGGTGAGGGTAGGAATGAAAATGGCCCGGTAGACAGAGCTTTGCCTTCTGGCTCAGCTCCCTTCTCGTCACAACGGTGCGGTAAAGCGACTGCAGTACCGCTCCGATTCTCCGGCCCATCTCACGCTCCATTGTTCCCTCACTCGAGAACAAGCCCCAGAGATACTTGAACTCCTTCACTTGGGGTAAGGACTCATTCCCTACTTGGAGTGGACAGTCCATCGGTTTCCTGCTGAGAACCATGGCCATGGGTGCTGATCCTCATCCCAGCCGCTTCACACTCGGTTGCGAACCGATCCAGTGAGTGCTGAAGGTCGCAGACCGATGAAGCCATTAGAACCACATCATCTGCAAAAAGCAGTGGTGCAATCCTTAGTCCACCGAACTGCAGACCCCCTCCCCCACGACTACGCCTCGAAATCCGATCCATGTATATTACAAACAGGATTGGTGACAAAGCGCAGCCCTGGTGGAGGCCAACCCTCACCGGAAATGGGTCCGACTTACTGCCGAGGACCCGGACACAGCTCTCGCTTTGGGAGTACAGAGATTGGATGGCCCTGAGTAGAGACCCCCTCACCCCATACTCCCGCAGCACCTCCTATAATAAACAACTAAAAATGATAAGTTGATTTAACAATGAAACAAATGTTGAACAAGTTGAACAAACAAATAAAAGACGTTCTGAAGTTATTATTGCCCCGCCTACTTGAGACGCACTAAAACATGATTGGGCGTTTTTTTTCTGCATGTGGTCACTTCCGCCTTTAGGGAACACAACAAACCTTAACAGAATTCACAGCCAATGGAGCAAGACAACCCTCAAATACTTGCAAATGCTCACTCTGAGTTTAAAAACTAGAACTTCAAATGTGCAGAAAAACTGTATACAAAGTTTATCTCCTACTTACAGTCCAGGTACTCTTTGTTCAATTTTTGGCGATGTCTGTACTAGCAGTACTCGAGTTGAGGCGGGATGGCATCCCCCCTGAAATAAAAACGGTCAAAATCATCCCCCTTCTAAAACTGCCATTCCCCCTTTCCATCCCTTATGTAATTTTATCAATGAACGTGGCACTGGTATTACTGCTATTTCAACATTAATTTTGCGCATTTTGAGTAAAATACTGTGGGCGAGGAAGCACGCACACACGCAATGACATTTTTACCAAGTCACTGACGCTACACTATGAGAGTGCCCTAGAGGGCGCCGTGATGAGCCCGTTTGATCGATGCCAGAAGCGCAGGTAACGGTCATCACAATGGCCAAGCGACCAGGAGGACAACGAGATCTGAAGGACTTCATATTTAAAAATAACATTTCAGGTAATTCAAGTCAGTAATCTTAGTCATCATTACTTTAGTCACCAAAGGTGGAATCTATGGACATAAGCAGCAATAACAACTTAGTTTGGAGTTTAGCTACGTTTTTCTCTCGTGTTAGCTAGCTGGTAAGACTCAAAACTGTTGATGAAATGATACGACCAGCACCAGAAGAGCTGAAACCCCTCCTTCAAGCAGTGAACACTCTGGTCATCTCCACAGCTGAGTGTGAACGTGGGTTTAGTCAGATGAACATTTTAACCACAACTAGAATCTCCCTAGAGGTAAAAAGCATGTCAGCCATGGTTTTCATCTAGTGTGTTGGCCCTCCACTGAACAAGTTCAGACCAGAGGTATATGTCAAGACTTGGCTTCAAAGCCATTGCTAAGCAAACAATCCGAAAGCAAGAGCCAGAAAAATTGAGACCAAAAAGCATGATTATGAACATCTTTGGAAACTTCTATGATATGGGGGAGAGTGGAGTAGGCCAACACATCCTCACTCCCAGGTCGGCCTATGTTGACGTTATGTCAAGTCCCCTGTGTCGGCTTTTTCCAACGCAAGGGGGGGGGCTTTGAGTCCATTTCCAACGCAAGGGGGGTGCCCTTAGCGTCCATTTTCAGCTTTCCGGGATGTCCATATGCTTCTATGGACGCTCATGGAAGCACGGCATTCGTTTGTGTCGACTGCCCTTAAAGGCAATGTGAGCATCCACTCTCATTGGATAACGGAGAATTGTACACCCGGAAGTAAGTATTCCCCTTACTGTCGATTGATTTTACAGTGATATCTGCACTACTCATCGACTAAAAAACACCAGATTATCCTTGTTAATTACACAACATTGGTTGGTTTAAATTGTGTGCAATGCTTTTGTATTTTTCCCCTTCGATTCGGAGAAACAAATATTTTTTCAGAGTAAAGGATGGCAGAAGACACTACACTACCCAGAATCCCCAGCTATCGTTTGGACTACACCATGTGCTCTGTTTGACGTCACGTGATCTTCGAATATCTCCCTGCAGAAAAAAAAACATGTCCGAACCGTTTTATTCTCGGTGTAAAATGCCTATTTTAAAGTTAGTTTGGCCATTAAAATGATGTCATTTGATGCGAGAAATATGAGTTCAGATTATGTGTGCAGTGGATATACATGATCTTTAGTTTGCTAGTTATTACGAAGATTACTTCAGGAAATTGCATCCATAACGTTTTAATTGTTACCAAGGTGGTTGCTAGGGACGCTGCTATCGATATTATTGCTGTTATGTTGTGTAACTGTTTAATGGTGTTATCTTTATTGCTACCCCCTTCCCCGTCAATGTATAGTGTTGGTCCACAGCGCAAACATATTAGTTTAACAAAATCCGCATCTAAAGATAGCCTACGTTATTTCCCCTGTTCAATTCCAGTCTCACATCTCAGAGCACATCGTCATTAACAAATACCGGAAACAGACCGAAAACATTTAAAAAAAATAAAATAATACTTTATTCCGAGTGTGCTTGCTTTTCTCTTTGAAAGTCATCACATAACGGCATTGTAAAACACGGTTCGGCTGCATTAAATATTACATATCTGCCGTAGTTCTGTATTTATAGAGCCCTGATGAGAAGACTTCTAGACAAACATGAGGAACTGAAAACGTGACGTGGATCATAAATATATCAGCCATTAAACAACATCTTACATTTCTTTTCACACAATACGTCTCCTTGCAGTATCAACACTAATTCGGCTCACTTTTATATTTGATCCAATTCGTAGATAGGCTGTATTTACACCATAAAGGTGCACAGCTGATTTAACCTAGTGGTTAAAGCAAGTTATTGAATTTCATTATTTTTATTATTAGATATTAATAGGATCCCTATACAGTATATTAATTACTCGTTATTCTCTACTAATAGTTAATTAAAGACTGTATATAATGACTATTTTGCACATCCCTTTCAAGATTTCAAGATTTTCTAAGGTTTATTGACATATCATATAGGCCTACACAACTATAGTGTAGTTATGCATTGAATGAAAAACTTGGGTCGCAAGTTTTGAATCAACCCCTCCCAACTTTAGTTTTATGAGTCAGGAAAGAATGCATAAGAAAGGGGGTGGAGTTGCTATTCTGTTCAATGATTCCATTCAATGCAGGAAGACATCGTATGGAAACTTTGATTCTTTTGAATATGTGGCCCTTCAGCTGAAATGCTCCTCTCGAGCTCTGTTCCTAAATATCTATAGGCCACCCAAATACTGTGCAAGCTTTTTTGATGACCTTACTGAACTGCTGTCTATAGTGTGTATTGACTTTGACCGTCTAGTCATTGTTGGTGATTTTAACATCCATGTTGACAACCCCCAGGACAGAGGGGCTAAAGAACTGTTTTGTGTTCTTGATAGCTATGGACTGACTCAGCATGTGACGGAGCCCACGCACAATAAGGGGCACACTCTGGACTTAATTATCTCAAAGGGTCTGAATATCTCTAAGGTTGTGGTGACTGATGTTGCACTGTCTGACCATTCCTGTGTTTTCTTTGAGAGCTCTATTTCTGTTCACACAAGTGTTCAAAAAGAGGTAACCACAAAGCGATGTTTAACTGAAAATACTAGGGAAATGTTTATTCAGAATTTTTCTTCCACACTTGCCCCTGCTAACACCTCAGTAAATGAGCTAGTAGATCATTTTAATTCAAAAATGTAAAATGTTATAGATGCCATTGCTCCAATTAAGGTAAAGGAAGTGACTGGGAAGAAAATATCTCCATGGAGAAAGGCCATGACCGTTAAAACAGAAAAAAGAGAATGTCGAAAAGCTGAACGCAGGTGGCGAAAAACAAATCTCCAGGTTCACTTTGAAATTTATAAAGAGAGACTTGGCCTTTATAATTTGGAATTGAAAAACGCACGACAATCATTCTTCTCTGACATCATTACCAAAAACAAAAACAACGCACGTGCCTTGTTTGCTACCGTCGACAGACTAACTAACCCCCCAGTGTCAGTAGCCTCTGAATTTCTATCCACCAGGGCGTGCAATGATTTTGCCTCCTTTTTCACTGACAAAATTCAGAAAATCAGACAAGCAGTCAGTGCCTCTGCATCAGGAACAGCAAATGTGTTGTCTCTGTGTCCACTTAACATCAATTCAGACATCATGACACAATTCCATCAGATTAATGATAAAAACCTGGAGGACATTATACAACTTCTGAAATCCTCCTCCTGCTGCCTTGATATTATTCCAACAGGATTTTTCAAAGATGTTTTGCCTTGCATGTCCTCAGAACTACTTCATATAGTAAACAAATCTCTTCACTCAGGTATTTTTCCACAGGCCCTGAAAACTGCAGTCATTAAACCGCTCTTAAAAAAGAATAATCTAGATGCTTCAGTAATGAACAATTACAGGCCCATATCAAACCTGCCATTTCTAGGTAAGATCATTGAAAAAGTTGTTTTTCAACAGTTGAGTAATTTCTTGCATTTAAATGGTTGTTTCGATGTGTTCCAGTCAGGCTTTCGTCCAAACCACAGCACTGAGACTGCTTTTGTAAAGGTCTTTAACGACATCCACTTAAACACAGACAGTGGCAGAACTTCAGTGTTAGTATTATTAGATCTCAGTGCTGCGTTTGACACTGTTGACCACAGCATATTACTGGACCGACTGGAAAACTGGGTGGGACTTTCGGAAACAGTTCTAAATTGGTTTAAATCCTACTTAAAGGACAGAAACAACTTTGTTTCTATCGGTAAATACACATCTGAGTTGACAAATATGACATGTGGGGTTCCTCAAGGCTCCATCTTGGGGCCTCTTCTCTTTAACATCTACATGCTACCACTGGCTCAGATAATGAAGAACAACAAAATAAGTTACCATAGCTATGCAGATGACACACACATTTACGTAACAATTTCACCAGGAGACTATGCTCCAATTCAAACACTGAGTAAGTGCATTGAACAAATCAATGACTGGATGTGTCAGAACTTTCTCCAATTAAACAAAGATAAAACTGAGGTAATGGTTTTTGGAGCCAAGGCAGAACGTTTAAAAGTTAGCGCTGAGCTTCAGTGTGCAATGTTCAAACCAACAGACAAAGCCAGAAATCTAGGTGTAGTCATGGACTCTGACCTGAGTTTCAACAGTCACATTAAAACAGTTACTAAATCAGCCTACTATCACCTAAAGAACATATCTAGGATTAAAAGACTAATGTCACAGCAGGATTTGGAAAAACTTGTCCATGCCTTTATCTTCAGTAGACTCGACTACTGCAATGGTGTAAAAAATCTATTAGAAAGCTGCAGCTGATTCAGAACGCCGCTGCTCGAGTCCTCACTAACACTAAGAAAGTGGATCACATCACTCCTGTTCTGAAGTCTTTACACTGGCTTCCTGTGTGTCAAAGAATATATTTCAAAATACTGCTGCTGGTTTATAAAGCACTGAATGGTTTAGGACCAAAATACATTACTGACCTCCTGCTAAACTATGAACCATCCAGATCTCTCAGGTCTTCAGGGACTGGTCAGCTTTCTGTCCCCAGAGTCAGAACTAAACATGGTAAAGCAGCGTTCAGTTATTATGCTCCAAATATCTGGAACAAACTCCCAGAAACCTGCAGGTCCGCTGCAACTCTGACTACTTTTAAATCCAGGCTGAAGACTTTTCTTTTTGTCGCTGCTTTTATTTGAACTATTCATATCTTAAACTGCACTGTAACTTTTATCCATGTACTTTTTCTTGTAATGTTTAATTGAACTATTTATATTTTAGACTGAACTGTAACTTTTATCCATGTATTTTTTTCTTAATGTATATTTGATTAGCTTTTCTTTTTTAATGCTTAATGTCTTTCATTTTTTTTTTTTTTGTAAAGCACTTTGAATTGCCTTGCGTTGAAAAGTGCTCTATAAATAAACTTGCCTTGCCTTGCAGGTTCCTCAATAGTGCATTACAAGACATCTATCAATATTTGTGCATACCTCCAGTAATGTTAACTATATTGAAGCACTTATTTTAACTGATATTATACATAATGTATTATACTCTTATAAGACGTATGTAGATATTTCATCTACGGCCTTGTCAGGTATTGAACAATCAATAAATAAAGAACACAGAATTGTTAAATATAAAACACAGAATTTGTGTGATTATACTAATTTATTCACAAATAAACACCACTGCGTATTTAACTGTTACACATGCTGATGTAATGCAAATATTCCAACTTGGGATCAATAAAGTATATCTTATCTTAAGATGGTCGATGGCTACTGCCATATTTGCAAAATGTGCCTCTGAACCTTGACAAGTGCATGTTTCAGGCGTATCAATTAATGTAATGTAATGTTATCACAGGGGTCACACACATAAGACCAGCTGTTAAATAAAGCTCTTATGACCTTAGCTGGCATGTGTGTATATATATTAATGCTGCCCATTATGGGCACAAGCAATTTTCACCCATTTATTAATTATATGTTTTAAATGTGAGTGTTTCCTATCCCCTAAACCTCCAGGGATGTATACAGTTTAATACTGGCAACTTCTTATTATGGGAAATACGAAAACGTCTTTTAAAACTACAATTCCCAGTAGAGACGTGCCATAGATAGAGAACATGTTGCGAAACAGAATAGCCAGCATGTGTAGTTCGGTGGACGGGGTGGGGGAGGGGGGGACGCGGTGGACCCGTTCAAATCCAGTTTTGGACAGTCTGCCGTGGTTCCATCCCATTTCAAGTGCTGTTCGAGGCTCAGTAACCCTCGGAGCACACTCTCCAATCACAGAGCTTGAGGACTATCACAGGGTTTGTCAAACAGAGCACATGGTGTAGTCCAAACGATAGCCGGGGATTCTGGGTAGTGTAGTGTCTTCTGCCATCCTTTACTCCGAAAAAATATTTGTTTCTCCGAATCGAAGGGGGAAAATACAAAAGCATTGCACACAATTTAAACCAATCAATGTTGTGTAATTAACAAGGATAATCTGGTGTTTTTTAGTCGATGAGTAGTGCAGATATCACTGTAAAATCAATCGACAGTAAGGGGAATACTTACTTCCTGGTGTACAATTCTCCGTTATCCAATGAGAATGGACGCTCACATTGCCTTTAAGGGCAGTCGACACAAACGAATGCCGTGCTTCCATGAGCGTCCATAGAAGCATATGGACATCCCGGAAAGCTGAAAATGGACGCTGAGGGCACCCCCCTTGCGTTGGAAAAAGCCGACACAGGGGACTTGACATAACGTCAACATAGGCCGACCTGGGAGTGAGGATGTGTTGAGTAGGCAGCCATTGACAACATTGGTCCTATTTTGTATTATCTGTATAATCTTTTAATATATTTTCATATTTTGTAAACAATTTCAATTTGCACTTAATGCCCTGTTAAAAAAAGTAACATTGGGAATGTTAACATAAAATATTTGTATTTGAACTGCAATAAAAAAAAAATCCTCAAATTTTTCATGAAGTGTTTAATTTACATAATGATTTAATTAATTACGATAAAAATGTAACCCTTTAGATACCAGTTTTGATCGTATACCAGTAACTGCTTTTTTGAAAAAATACACTATAATTCAATATTCTAAAAACAAATTTGACTTTATTATTAGTATAATCAGTTGATCCATCTGAATAATAAATGAGGGACTGTTAACCTACAAGATTTGTACCATAGACTTCCATTATAACCACATTTTTGTATCCCCTCCCCCCTTTAAATTAAAGTGAAAAAAAGATTTTGCACTAATTGTCCTCTGCATTTGACGGGGACCGACTCTAATTCTGAGGTGCCTTGGTCAAGAGCAATGAAAGGAGTATCTGAACATCCATAACATGCATGTTGTTTTAGGAGTATAATAATTATCCTTATGCTGGTTGGTCTCCCACTCTCGGCGGGTTATCAGCACAAATTATGTCCCCATATGATCAAATCCACCATCCCCCCTGATTTTTTTTTACAACTTGAGTACTGTGTACTAGTGTTGCAGCGTATTCTTCTACCCGTCAAATTCTGTGTCCCCGGTTGAAGCTAACGTCCATCGTGTTCTGTCACTTTGTCATTTCATTACATGTATTGTTTTAGAGACTTTCAACGCTGTCATATTTCCACAGGGATTGTAAAGCCAGTCATTTGGCCACTGCTTACAACAACCGCGGACAGATAAAGTACCTCTGGGTAGATTTAGGTGAAGCGGTGGAGGACTTCTCTTTAGCAATACAGCGTGACAGCAGCTTTGAGACACCTTTCTACAACAGAGGAATCATCCACTATAGACTAGGTAAGGGTACAGAGACCCCTTTTAGTCCAAAGTTCACATGAGATAGAGTTATCTGTTATTTTCAAGCCTGACAGAGTAAAAAACAAATTAACTTCCGCTTTGCTTCAAAATAAATGTCAAAATAATTGTATATTTAGGTTGGATATTGGATTGATATTCACTTGTGTTTTGTAACTGTCGGAACCTCTTTTCTTGTGGATTTTAGTCAATTTCTTTTTTTAGATTAATATAAATCTTTTTTTTGTTGCAATAGCTTCCATATGTGACCTATTGACCCCAAATCAATGCAGCATTGTACAACATAACTAGACGAGAAGGATACACACCTCTTTGTACATTTAAATTGCCTTTTCTATTTGATATGAATATTGTCATGACAACTATGCAGTTTCTTTATTGGCTGCAATGTTAATTGGCTTCAATATCATATTTGTCCAGTGTAGGATTAATATCAGAGGCCTGTACTACGAAGCAGGATTTTCGCTTAGCCGGCTAACTTCAGGGAAAACTCAGGGTTTCCGGTCATACGATGCTGGTTCTCTTTTTAGCAGGCTAGATCTCCATGGTAACTTATGCAGAGCGGCTAACCTGGGGGGTATACTACGAAGCAGGATTTTCGCTTAGCCGGCTAACTTCAGGGAAAACTCAGGGTTTCCGGTCATACGATGCTGGTTCTCTTTTTAGCAGGCTATCTCCATGGTAACTTATGCTGTGCGGCTAACCTGGTCGGGACCTGGGGTTATACTACGAAGCAGGATTTTCGTTTAGCAAGATAACTTCTGGGCTTTCCGGTACTACGGAGCTGGTTCACTTTTTAGCGGGCTAGATCTCCATGGTGACTTATCCTGGAATCTAGTCTGTGCTCCGAAGCAGGATAGGTTCCAGGATAAGAGATCAACTCAGCGATAGCACCACGCCTGCTGACCAATCAGAGCTCAGTGTGCAGAGGAAATACAGTTTAAACTGCCGTTGCAGGAAAGACGGCCGGCCAAAATCACCGACTGTGTGAAAATGAATTGAACATCACCTCCCATCTTCATAGCAATCTGACTATTATAACTATTATACTATTATGTTAAGAAAGCTTAATTAAATATCTGCCACAACATAAGTAACCGGATCAAAGTAACATTACGTAGCCTACAGTCCGCAGCACTGTGAGTGCAGACATCGATATGTCCCATTATCATTCATATCACATCATAATGTATCATATATTTCCTTATCTGAGTCAGCTGAGCCGTATCTGGCTGTGCAACACTCACAGTGTCACATAGGCTACTGTATGCAGAAGTATTATTTTAAGCAACACATTAAGTTGACGAAACACTCGAGTCAAATGTAATTAAAGTCAGATCCACTCGTGTCTTGGACGGGGCAGTGATATCATAAACCTGTTAATGTACGCATTCAAACACTTTTTCTTTTACCAGCTGTATTCACCTTGCAGGTGCAACTATGTGGCTTTGATCCTGGATAAAGTGTTTAAGTAATGGATGTTTAAAGTTTAACTTCTTCATATTTGACTAATATTATAGTTGACTTTTCATTCAGGAAGTATGACGCTGTGCTGTCAGTACGCTTCTCCATGTTTGTGATTGGTCGAATGTTCCAGATACCACCCCTTTCATGTGAACGCGCACCTAACTAGATAGGACACGGCTGGCTTGAGCCAGCGCCATATAGATAGAAGAGTTACGAAGTCCAAACACGGTTATCATCACGTGGTTCATGTAGACGAGGATCGTTCCCCGGAAGTTCATGGCGGGCAATGTGAATGCATTGATAACAGGAGATAGAACTACGATTTTTGGTAATTATTAGTGAATAAAGGTTTTGATTTGCAATATTTATACAACAAATCGATATGTGTATGTATTTACATCAATATGTTTTAAAAAATAAAATCGAAATTGCTAATATTAAGTGATAATATTAGGATTAGTGTGAACAACTAGTTTACATGTTAGGCTAACAGTGCCTTGGTTAAAGAGCCTGTTGCTGTTTATTTATAGCTTTGAATTCTTTCAAACCAATATTATCTTCTTAAACTTGTATGGTAGTCAGGAGCATCACTTTCTAATGTATATTGATATATTTAGAGGGAGGGGATCTAACGTAATGCTTTAAAATGCAGATTAGATTAATTTCTACCACTTTCTTAAATTCATGGTAGTTTCAGTAATCCCATGGTAACTGAAGACACAAGTTATCTAAATGACTAATGTCATCTTTATGGCTTTCAGAAAGGACAGGAGACCGACAGGTGACTATCAAAGGACTAGCAGCAGCAGCATGATGATGATGATGTTAAATGTGTTGTTTTAGGAACATCCATTGCAAATACATGGAATTCAATAAACATTGAATAGCATATCATGCAGTTTGTCGGTGCCTTTTTCTCCGTGTTGTCCTGGTTTGCTGTGCTGCCTCCTAGTCGCCACCATGGTTTGCTGTGCTGCCTGGGGATGCTCAAATCGCTCAGAGAAAGGAGTACGAATGTACGGCTTCCCCACTGACACAGAGCGGAGGAAAAAATGGCTGGCTCAAGTCAGCAGGAGCAATTTCACGACCAACAGCAACAAAATATGTGATGTAATTATATACAAACACTGCATTTGCACTTTTTCACAAAACGAAAACCACACCATTGGGAAAGCTTAATGTTTTGTTTAATACAAAAAAACAGGGAAAGGCTTGAAAAACACTAAGAGTTGAGACTCAGGGTGCAGGGTGACGGCCCGTCCACACAGCGGCGTGCGTTGACGCTTCCCCATTCACTTTGAATGGGGTGACGTCACTTTTAGCCGAAATGCATCGTGGGAAGCGACGTGGAGCGTAGCTGGCGTGGCTCGCTGCAAAAGTTGAGCAATGTTCAACTTTTGACGCCTCGGCGAGGCGTCAGCCAATCGAATCATATGCCAGTACAAGCTCTGGCCAATCAAACCGCTGCTTGTGTGTCAGGGGCGGGAGATTCATGTGATTGGTTGTTGGTCGAGTTTCAGACACGCCCGCCGGCAAGCGTCAGCGCACGCCGCTGTGTGGACGGGCCGTGAGGGTCTCAGTGCAGGTATTCAGGCTCCATTGAATCCCCCTCTGGTTCTTGTGCTGAAAGAGGGAGTAACAGACAGGAGAAAGGGTTATACACACACATCACACCTATTGGATGGGAAATGCCTTGGGGAGATAAGGTGTTTACTTATATAAAACAGTAGTATTAAACTTACCTTGTGTTTTCACTCTCACTTAAAGAGCCTGTGACACCATCCCAACAACTGTTGTGCAATGAAATATTGGGCTACTAGTAATCTCGAACCGTCAGTTTAAAAAAGAAAAAGCGATACCGTTTCGTTAAATATCAATAATTTCGAACATCGCGGGGAAATTCCTTCGACTCATTTTGAAGTTTTGGGGGAAGCCGGAAGTGACGTCAATGCGGGAACGCTTCGAGAGCCAAACACGGACAAAGTGTGTTTTCATGCGTAGAAATGGTGAATTACTGAGATTAGGCACGTTAATAACGTTTTAATGAAGTTGACTACAGTATATTCATATTTGTCAGTGCTTTCATGTCAATTCGGCGACATAAACATAAATGATCGTGGTGAAGATGATGATTACATTAGGATTAAAAATCGGGAGTGAGAGCTGCTGAATTTCCTCCCGTCGGATGTGATATAAAAACAAATCGATTATTTTTGTGGTTATAAACTCAAGTGGATGAAACTACATTTATTAGTGCTTTCATGTCAATTCGGCGAACATATGATACATTAAATGATGAGTGAGGATGATGATTAAAAATCGTTTGTTTGAGCCGGTCTGCATTTCCTGATGAGAAAACAAACCGATGCTTTTTGTAGTTGTAGTACACCAACGTGGATTAAACGTGTGGGTTTTTACCACAATGTTGGGGAAATTAATGGATAAAATGCACGGATTATTATTATTATTATTCCCACTCCGATCGGGACACTAGGTCCACCGTTTCCCGCAGCGAGGCTCCCCCCGTTGACAGTTTACGTGGGCTGGGTGCAGTGGCGGACTGGCCATCGGGACGAATCCCGATGGGCCGGTACCGAAGTGGGCCGGTCGGATAAGTAACTAGCACATCCCCCATAGGCGGCGCGTGAGGCTCAGATTTGAGAAGGCTAAATAACTTCTTTTACCTGACGCTGCCCGCCTCCGGCGTCTATAGAAAAGAGATCCACTCAGTGTGCGGAGTTTAAATCTCTCAAGTCATATTACAGGATAAAGAAAATACAGTTTAAACTGCCGTATGCAGAGAAGACGCCGACGTGTCGCACTTATCATTCATATTACATCATCAATCAGATCATCGATCATATCATATCATAATATATCATATATTTCCTTATCTGAGTCAGCTTCTCCAGCCTCATCTGGCCGTGCAACACTCACAGTGTCACAGACTGTATGCAGAAGTATTATTTAACACATTATGTTGACGAAACACTCGAGACAAATGTAATTAAAGTCAGATCCACTCGTGTCTTAGACGTGAACGCGCTCTCAGCTGGAGAGAGAAACCCTGGCTTGATTTACCGAGTTGATAACCAGCGTCGTAGGACCGCTTAGCGAGATCTCGTTTGTTAGTTTGTTGTTGTTAGTTTGTTTGTTACTCAAACATATCCAGGGTCTGTTAAACTGGCTTCGTAGTACAGGGCACAGGTGGCTAGCAGCGCTAATGTCAAAGACACAGACATTATACATTATATTTGTATTTTACATCCCCCGCTCCCCCCGTTGACAATTTACTAGCGTTACCGAAGTGGGCCGGTCGAGAGTCCCGGGATGATTTTTAGTCCCATTCCACCACTGGCTACATGACCATATGATCGCCCATATTGACGCACCTCATTCCTAAACTTCTAACAAATACAACATAAACCGATCCTTCAGCCTCATATGAGCTCTCAGACACGTTCAACATTAACCTGTCATCGCTGTCTGAGCTTGCTGCTGTGTGCGCCGTCGTGCATTTACATCTGACTGTATATATATAAAGGTTTACATGCAGATGCTGGGATCCTGGACGGTGCAGCTGGAGCGCTGTGCCCGCAATGACGTCACCCATCATTTGGCGGGACTTGAAGAATCCGCGAGAAGATCCAGAAAATGGTCAACATTGAAGGCAGATTAATGGTTATCAAAGTACAAATATCCAAAATCAGTTCAGTAACGGTTTTCAAGGGGACAATATGTACTCAAATTGATGGGTTTGGATGATGGGGGAAAACCGTGTCACAGGCTCTTTAAGTCCCTCTCCCTTTGCCATCAATCCAGAATCAGCTGAGCTGCAACATTATACAGACAGGTAATAATCAACAGAATCACAAGGACACAATATGGCTCTGCTAAAAACACTCACTCTTACACGCACCAAAGTTATATTTATCTAATATTTAACTCCCTCCACCCCCGCATACAATCCCGTTTAGAAGACCCTCTTCTCTAATTCAACATGTTGGACGAAATGACATTAAGAGAACGGAATTTACAATTAAAAGGCTGTTCAACGTGTGTTGCTAACTTGCTTCGGTATGCTAGCTTAATCTGTTATCTGTAAACGTTCCCTAAATCTACTAATTTAGGGATAATCCACTGACATCCTTTAATACACATGTTCATTTGAATCAGATGTACTGATAATATCCGCAATATAAATCTTTAAACTTCTTCTTACCTTTAAAAGTCTGTCACGAACGGTGTATTATGCTGCAACTCCACAGCTCTGCCAGCCTTGGCGCTAACTTCCGGGGAACGATTGAGAGGCTCCACGATCCGCCATTGCTGTAAAAAAGTGGTCCATTGGAGTGAACGGAGATGTCGTAACTCTTCTATTAAATGGCTCTGGCTTGAGCGAACGAGTTGATAGCCAGCGTTGTAGGACAGTTTAGCGAGAGCGGCTTCGTTTTGGATTAAGTCAACCGGATAACTCAAAACATATCCAGGATAGGTTGAACTAGATTCGTAGTATACCCCCCAGGTTAGGTTGCAGGCTAAGAGCTCAACTCAGTGAAAGCACTACCTGCTGACCAATCAGAGCTCAGTGTGCGGAGTTTAAAGCGATCAAGTCATAATTACAGGAGAAAGGAAATACAGAAAAGCTGCCGTTGCAGGAAAGACGGCCGGCAAAATTCACCGACTGTGTGAACGTGAACATTAATGGAATATCACCTCCCATCTTCAGAGCAATATGACTATTATAACATTAGCGTTAAGAAAGCTTACTTAAATATCTGCCACAACATAAGTAACCGGATCAGAGTAACATTAAGTACAGTCCGCGGCATATCACATCATAATGTAACATATTTTTCCTTATCTGAGTCAGCTGAGCCGTATCTGGCCGTGCAACACTCACAGTGTCACATACTGTATGCAGAAGTATTATTTTAAGTAACACATTAAGTTGACGAAACACTCAAGTAAAATGTAATTAAAGTCAGATCCACTCGTGTCTTAGACGGGGCAGTGATATCATAAACCTGTTAATGTACGCATTCAAACACCTTTTCTGATAGCAGCTGTATTCACCTTGCAGGTGCAGCTATGTGGCTTTTATCCTGGATAAAGTGTTTAAGTCATGGATGTTTAAAGTTGAACTTCTTCATATGTCTAATATCATAGTTGACTTTTCATTCAGGAGCGTGTATGTTTTGGATTAGGGCCTAACCTATCAGGCTCTTCTCTCCTCTTTCTCTGCTTCGATCTCTCAGGCAAAAAGCACTTTCTTTCAAGATAAGATCCAATCTTCCTATTCCAATCCCAAAAAACTATTTTCAATCTTTTCCACCCTCTTGGACCCCCCCAAAGCCCCTTCCCCCTCCTCCCTTCTGTCAAGCGACTTTGTTAACCACTTTGAAAAAAATGTTGATGATATTCGCTCTTCTTTTTCTGACTCACCTTTACTCACCGCTGGGTCACCAGACCCTCCTTTCACCCACACACTAACCTCCTTTCCCCTCTCTCTCCAAGTGAGGTTCTTACCCTAATTACCTCTGCCCACCCTACCACCTGTCCTCTGGACCCTATCCCCTCAAACCTCCTTCAGACTATCGCTCCTGATATTCTACCGTTTCTCACCCATTTCATCAACACTTCTCTAACTTCTGGTCACTTTCCAAATAGTCTCAGGAGGCAAGAGTAAACCCTCTCCTAAAGAAACCCACTCTCAACCCGTCTGATGTTATAAACTACAGGCCTGTCTCTCTACTCCCGTTCCTGTCTAAAACACTTGAACGCGCTGTCTTTAAACAACTCTCCTGTTATCTCCATCAGAACAACCTTCTGGATCCGCACCAGTCTGGTTTCAAGGCAGGTCACTCCACAGAAACTGCTCTCATTGCTGTCTCTGAGGAACTGCACACTGCCAAAGCATCATCCCTCTCCTCTGTCATCATCCTGTTGGACCTGTCTGCTGCATTCGACACGGTGAACCATCAGATCCTCCTTCGCACTCTCCAAAAACTTGGAGTTTCAGGCTCTGCACTTTCCCTCCTCACCTCATACCTCAAAGACCGCACCTACAGGGTAACTTGGAGAGGGTCAGAGTCCGACCCTTGTCAATTAACTACAAGGGTCCCTCAGGGCTCTGTTCTTGGTCCCCTCCTCTTCTCCCTGTACACAAACTCGCTCGAATCAGTCATTAGCCCGCATGGTTTTTCATTACATTACATTACATTACATTGCATTTAGCTGACACTTTTATCCAAAGCGACTTACAATAAGTACATTCGACCAGGAAGACACAACCTTGAAGAAAACAGAATCATATAAGAACATCAGGTTTCAAAGAGCCAATCGTTTCAAGTGCTACTCAACTGGCTTTAGATAAGCCAGTCCTTTATTAGTATATAAGTGCTCTGTTAGCAGTTCTTTGTTAGTCATTCTATCGCTCGAAGTGGAGTCGAAAGAGATGAGTTTTCAGTCTGCGCCGGAAGGTTTGTAAGCTTTCTGCGGTCCTGATTTCAATGGGGAGCTCATTCCACCATTTTGGAGCCAGGATAGCAAACCCACGTGTTTTTGTTGATGGGAACTTGGGTCCCCCTCGCAGCGAGGGTGCAGCGAGCCGTTTGGCTGATGCAGAGCGTAGAGCACGTGCTGGGGTATACAGTTTAACCATGTCCTGGATGTAGGAAGGGCCAGATCCATTCGCAGCATGGTACGCAAGTACCAGTGTCTTGAAGTGGATTCTAGCAGTTACCGGAAGCCAGTGGAGGGAGTGGAGGAGCGGCGTGGTGTGGGAAAATTTTGGAAGGTTGAAGACCAGACGAGCTGCTGCATTCTGGATGAGCTGCAGAGGTCGGATGGCACATGCAGGTAGACCAGCCAGGAGGGAGTTGCAGTAGTCTAGGCGTGAGGTGACGAGAGCCTGGACCAGAACCTGCGTCGATTTCTGGGTCAGCTGTGGGCGTATCTTCCTGATGTTGAAAAGCGTGTATCTGCAGCAGCGGGTTGTAGCAGCGATGTTTGCAGTAAACGACAGGTTGTTATCTAGGATAACACCCAGATTCCTTGCAGTCTGAGTCGGGGAAACAACAGAGGGGCCGATGTTGATAGGAAGGAAAAGCACTTCAGTTTTGTCAAGGTTGAGCTTGAGATGATGAGCGGACATCCACTGAGAGATGTCAGCTAAACAAGCAGAGATGCGTGCGACGACCTGGGTCTCTGAGCGGGGAAAGGACAGAATTAATTGGGTGTTGTCAGCGTAGCAGTGGTATGAAAAACCATGCGGGCTAATGACAGATCCGAGCGAGTTTGTGTACAGGGAGAAGAGGAGAGGACCAAGAACAGAGCCCTGAGGGACCCCTGTAGTTAATTGACAAGGGTCGGACTCAGACCCTCTCCAAGTAACCCTGTAGGTGCGGTCTTTGAGGAATGAGGTGAGGAGGGAAAGTGCAGAGCCTGAAACTCCAAGTTCTTGGAGAGTGTGAAGGAGGATCTGATGGTTTACCGTGTCAAATGCAGCAGACAGGTCCAACAGGATGAGGACAGAGGAGAGGGAGGCTGCTTTAGCAGTGTGCAGTTCCTCAGTGACAGCAATGAGAGCAGTTTCTGTGGAGTGACCTGCCTGGGCTAAACCTCACAAGGGTAAGCCTATTACTAAGCAACGACTATCCCACTGGATCGTGGAGGCGATTGCTTTGGCCTATACGAGTCAGAAGCTGCAAGCACCTTTGGGTCTGCGGGCTCACTCGACTCGGGGCCTGGCTACATCCTGGGCTTTGTTCAAGGGTGTTTCCATCCAGGATATCTGTGCGGCGGTAAGCTGGTCTATAGTATATAGCTTTCTCTTAACTTAATCTAACTTTTAATTCAAACTTTTCTTGTTTGTTTCCTCAGATAACTCTTCAATCATCCTCACGCCAAGTTTATCTTCTAAGTGTGGCTTCGCCATCAAGAAAGACCACCTGGGAAACGCTGTGATTTATGCCTCCGTCCAAAACTGTTTTGCTCAAAATGTGGTAAAAACGACTGAATGCTAGTTTGTGACGCAGCACCAAATGTTTCTTTTGACGTGGCAATTCATTTTGAGACTTGTTTCCATGTGTTTTTAGGATGATAAAGCATTCACAACAAAACTAGGTCTGCGGCTACAATCTGACAATGTGGTAGACGAGTTTTACCTGGTGGAAGAAACTTGCTACTACTCTTCCTGGGCCTCCCGGGAAATTATCTGTAGACCCAACTACATGGAGGCAAGTGAACGCAGCATGGCATGTTCCCGTCTAGATGATTAGTGGCCTGATGCCTCGTACGAGTGTCAAGGCCGGTACATTTCATGTCACTGCAGAGATTGATTATCACTTATGGAGTGGCCTCATTTCTAGGTGTCTGTGAAAAAAGCAGCTCCAAATGATTATAACCTGCCTGCATACCCCTACTCGGATCCCCGAAAAGCTGCTGAGGTAAGATTGGCTAATTTTGCCTTTTTTTTTCTTCTTTTCTTATTCTAGAAACATCTTGTATGTAATGTCTTGATATTTGCTTCACAGCAGCCCATGGACGCAGGCTTCAGAATCGCCACAGTGGTGTTCCTCACTCCTGAGGAGAGGGTCATGCAGGTGGACGAAGCCCAGAGAAATGGTTATGGGATCTCAAGCACTCTTACCAGGCTGGTTCTGCGAAGCCCAAATCCTTCACGTGAAACATACACCAAGGATGTAAGTGGACTGCAGTTCACTGAGATTCAAACAACTCTCACTTGATATCTTTCCCCTCAGGCAGACTTGTTGAATCACTTGCAGCCCATTAGGTACTTGCTTACACTTACAGCCATAGATACAATAATGTAATCCGATGGATTACTTTGTCTGGAATCTAGTTGGCACTCTTAAATCAGTGAGTTCTTATTTATAACCCCCCATATTTTTAGGAGGGAAATTATTATGTTGCCACGGTACGCATTTACATCCACATGTTGTGTAATCTCCCCCCACAGGTAGCAGGTGTGCCGATGACTGTGCTCAGCACCTCGATTATATTTGAGAAGACGAAGCTGACGACTCAACTTTATGCAGGAGCAGCTTGTCCTCAAGCTCAGGGTAATGTAAAGAGACACACTGATGTCATGTCTTCTAGTGTTTTTCACTGGGAATTTGGGACACTTTTTACTGTCAGGAATTAAAAAAAACATCTGCCACTATTATTTCTGATTCCAGCATTTTTTTAAATATCAAACTTTTCTAAAAATGGAGCCAAAAATATCTTCACCAGAATTTGTATCTACGAAGAAGTGCTTTATTTATTTAAATGACACTTTAAGGATGTGTTACTGTATGTCGTTGTAAAGCTGCTAAATTCATAATTTGAATTCTCCTTTTTCAGATTGTTTAAATAAAATACGAAGGATTAACCATTTGTTCAGTCAAAATGTTTTGAGGATTTCATTATTTCTGAAACGTTAGCCCTTTTCCTTAAAACGTTCCATGTTAGACCCTAAGTGCTGTATATATATTTTGTTGGTGTACAGGTGGGGTTTTCTTTACTGAAACCTCAATCCGCTGGTTCCTGCCGAGGCGCATTGCCCCTCTGATTTGCCCGAAACACTTCAGACTGTTGGAGGTGAACATGGGCGTCAATGGGAGGAAGCTCGAAGCTTCAGAGATATCGGCCAGAAGCTATTCCCTGACTCTCGATAACCTTTACGTCATTGTTGAAATTCCTATTGGGGCTGCTGGTTGCCAGATCAAGGTTAGATAAAACAATTTAGTCCATAAATTGACGAGGTCGTTTTAGTCATGTAGCTATGAAAAAAAAAAAAACCTGAAATACTACAAAAGGGCAAAATGTAGATGTTTATATTTCTTGGATCTAAAGAATTTCTCACAACAGTGGAGAAATCGGCGTAGTTAAATGGTACATTAAAGTCATTTTAGACTTTAGAGACAGTTTAACAAGCATTCACACTTTGTTGTTTCATGGAAGATAACACTACTGAAATCCTGTTGGTATGTACAAAACAAATGTAAACGGATCGTTTGAGTATGTTTGTCTGTTGCAACATCTAGTGCTTCATTGCCAGACAAATTTCCCTTTTTCTTTTAATCTGTAGATGATGATGTTATTCAGGAAAGGCCTTACTCAGGATGTTTGTTTATGCAGAGTCATGTCCAGGATGGTCAGTACTTCACTTCTTATATGAATGAGCTGATGCTCGAGTTGCTCTGGACTGAAGACGACACTAATGAGGACACGAGATACAAAGTCTTCCTCCCCGTCGAGACCCCCCTGCAGCTTCAACCTCCACAAGTCATTGACGGTGAGTCATATTATCTTGGTACTCATGCTACTTTTTTTACATAAATTGCAACCTGCCTAAATTTCTTCGTTTTTGACCTACAGCCACTGTTCCCAAGGAGATGATGTTTAAGGCGTCGATTGGGCCGGTGGGCTATGATGTAATGCTAAAGAACATCAGGTCCCCCTATGAGGTTTTGTCCTTGGCCGACTGCTTTGCCAGAGGCTTTAAAGTCTTTGACAACATGTCCCCTAACGGCTGCTCTAAGGTCTATACTGTTGAAGTGCCCTTCACGGACCGTGTCGTAGGACAAATGGTGAGCCTTACACTCAACGTGGGAAATGCATTTATTTTTTTCTTCTGTCAGCTAATAACTATCTGTTTCTCCCAACAGAAAGAAATGGGGGTTACAATGTACACCCTTTATCTGACCTTTGGCTTCCTGGTCCTGCCAAAGCATGCTCCATTTACTGCCACTGCTTATCTGAGAGCTAAACTGGAAGACATAGGTCTGTACCCATGGATAAGAGGAATTCATAACAAAACGAGCACAGTTGTTTCAAAGTATTTTCCTCCCTCTGCAGATCCTCCGTCTGTAGCTCCTCCCTCTGTAGCTCCTCCCTCTATAGCTCCTGCCTCTATCTCAGGTAGCTGTGATGATAAGAATTTCTATGTCCTCGTGAAATACGGGACCAAAGGATTCAACTTTCAGACCATAATGGGAAAACGAATGCTGAACGAGAGCCTGGCTCAGCAGTACGGCATCATGGAGAACGACACACATTTCAGTTTGATTGTACCATCTTCTGCAGCTGATGCTACGGTCGAGGTATGACTCTTAACCAAAGTTTTAAATGTGCAGGGATTTAGCAACATTTGTCAAGATGATAGTCCTCTATAAATCATAATGTATTGTTTCTGAAAACTTCTCAGGCTGTTGCGTCGTCATCCATCAAGAGCAGACTGGATGTGACTCTGAGATATCCGAAGACCAACAAAACTATCCAAGACTTCTCCTTGGCTTGCAACTTCGTCACAAAGCTGATTGGTTTGTTAAAGAGAATACGTTTTCTTATGTAGGCTTGAATCTCCAATGCATACACATGTCTGATCGTCTTTTTCAGAGTGTTTCCCTAATGGGACCATCACGGCTATGGCTATAACCCTGGAGTCTGTTCCCAGTCTGAACCCCCGACGGCTCACCCTCAGAGACCCCGCCTGTGGTCCCACATACAGCAACGACCAGTACGCTTATTTTGTCTTCACTGCAAACTCCTGTGGGACGACCAGAAAGGTAAAGCATGCTGCTGAACAGCTTGCTGATTGCGGTAGGATTAAAACTGAGAAACGACTTCTTTCAATTTTTGTCTTTTCTTAGTTTTTGCCCAATATGATGCTGTATGAGAATGAAATCTCCATCACAGATGAACTTGAATTGGGAAAGCTGTCACAGTCGAAGGAGCCGGAGTTTGAGTGAGTATCTCGAGACTTAGAATCACCAAGCTGAAGGTTGGATGATTAATCTATTATCAAAGCTGTTTGAAAACTGACATGGAAGATTAATTAACAAAGTGCTTCCGGTTTTGTAAATGTCAGCTTTTTAATGCTTTCTGTTTTGTCTTAACAAGATAAACTTCAGGTCATTGGGTTTTAGACTTTTGGTCAGAAAAGAAAAATTCTCATCTTGGACATTATTCACAGTTGCATGTTTTTGGAGCAAAACGGTTAAAGGCGGCCTATTTTCAGTTACAAAAACCATATTTGTAACTCGATGGGAAAACTTCAAAAAAATACATTTAAAAAATCAGTTATTTGTAGCCGTAAACATTCATATTCACCATTATGTAAACTGACAGTCTGACGCCAACTTTAAAACAAATGCAGAGACTTTGTAGGCTAACCACGTGACACAACTTAGAACTTTAAAGACTCTTAATGCTTGCCAAGGATTAGATTTATTTTTGAAGTCTTTGAAGTCCTCCCAAAGCTAGAAACTGGGGGGAAATAAGAGTTCTATCATGTCAACACATTGAAAAAGCTTAATGCAAAGAGACAGGATAACACTTTCTATCAAAATGCAGGATTTTGGGTAACTTGGAGACAGTTCATATGAATGTAGTTACTTTAAGTAATTGGAATGTTTTTTTTTCATAAAGTTATTCTTTAAACCAATGAACTGAGTTGGCACCTGGGATGTTGACTACATCCAAGTTAAACTCTTCTGCATTATGTACCTTAATGTTTCTATTCCTCTCTGAATCCTTAATAATTCGGGCCAACATGTTCTGCTTCACTTCAGACGACTCCTACAGTGCGTTTCACCGCGTAGAGGACGATCCCATCACAAAGTACCTACAACAGCCGCTGTATTTCGAGGTGGAACTGATGGGATCTTACAACCCTAAAGTATCTCTTGAGCTGGCGCACTGCTGGGCGACGCTGGAGGAGGACAAGATGTCCCTCCCTCAATGGGACCTCATTGTTAACAGGTAACTTGTATATATATATATATATATATATATTTTTTTTTTTCTCTCAATTAACTGTTTGTCAAACTGTACAAAAGGGATGGTTTAAAAATCATAGGGTGCTAATGTTGCAGACTTTAGGACATCTTTACCCAAATAAAATATTTTTATTTTCTCCATCAGTTGTGCAAACTCAAGGGACCCGCACCCAGTGATCTTCCACTCTGGTTTGCCTAAGGGCAGAGTTCATTATCCTTCCAACTTCAAGCGGTTTGAGGTCCCTATGTTTGCCTTTGCTGAAGACAAGGATAACTTGAACCGCCAGGTACTATCAGTCATAAGAATAAATGGTCTTGTTTTTTATTTTTTGATGTTCAGACTTTGGAAAACAAAAGTACGCTGTCTAGAACAACCCTTAAATCTGTTCATATCTTGTAGGTCTTTGTCCACTGTGAGGTGGTCATCTGTGATGTTAGAAATCCAGTGGATGTGCAGTGTTCAGACCAGGACAACACGATGAAGGGTATGCGCTCATACATGCTGATTTCATTATCCAGTAATGTACAATAAGGTTTACACGTGTTGGCTCAAATTATCAAATGTGACGATGGCTTTTGAATAAAGTGGCTAAGATATATATATTTTCTTTTTTCTCCCACAGGTCAAAAACTTGCCGTTTCAGATGACCCTGGTTTCAAAAGCGTGACTTCGGGACCAATCATTATAATGTGCTCCTAAACAAAGTCCTAATAAAATATTTAAAAATAATTCACGCTTATAGTATTTACTTGGGAATATTGGAGATTTTTTTCATCTATAGTTGTGTTTTCTATGGTTATGGGGAGGTCCAAACTGATTCTCCATTCCAAATCACATATATTTAAATGTAGTATGTACTGCTTTTTTGGATTTCCAGTGAATAAGTCGTCTTGCCAATAACGAAGTAAATGCCAGAATATCAAATTGCCCCGAGTTGTATCCGTTATCTTCTGGGCACCCAAATATGGCAATATGGGGACAGACTTTCACAGTGAGTATTTTTGAGATATCCTCAAAACTTCTGCCAAAAGGAAAACCCTAATGGGCAGGAGAAGAACATATGGGATAGATTGCAGGGAGAGGCTTGACATTTGTCACAGATGTCAATAACAGTGGGATATATTTGTGACAATCGTGCCTTTGAGAAATGAACCCTGTACAGCACCTTGAACTGTATGAGAGTGAGACGAGCACAGGATGAACTCGTATGAATCCTGTTAAGAGCAGTGTCCCACCAGTGATCACCCAAGCTCACACCTAGCTCAGCCTCCCAGGCAGCCTTGATGTTAGTGGTATGTGTGTGAGCTGTCATCGGTCAGGAGTTTGTTATATATTTTTGAAATAAGTGACTTTTGAAGGGGATCGGAACAAAGAAACTCATCCCATATTTGATTAGGGGGTGGAGAGGGAAAGGATGGAAACAGGGATTTGGTACGGTGTCTAATTTGGAAATAACGAAAAAGGTGAGATGTTGGGATTTCAAATTCCCTTGATATATCAGTAAAACTACGAAAGGTATTATCCTTATAAAGCTCTCTAAAAGTCCTCAGGCCCTTCTCATGCCATACAGAGAAAGTGGGGTCAGCTAAGGCAGGTCGGAATAAATAGTTTCCCAATAAGGGAGCTAAAGTGGATGCAGAAGTAAACTTAAAATGCCTCCTAAATTGGTGGTAGTAGTAGATTTACTTATGGGTGCCTTTCCATTCCATAAAAAGCCAGAAATAATCTGATCAAGAGTCTTAAAAAAATGTTTACGTAGCAATAGGGGGAGACATTGGAAAATAAATAGGTACTTAGGAAGAATGTTCATTTTAACCGTGTTAATTTTACCTATAAGCGACAGAGGTAAACTCTTCCATCCTTGAAGGTCTGACTTGATTTTAGACATTAAAGGGGAGATATTGGCAGCGAAAAGGTAACTTAGTGTTCTTGTTACATTGATACCTAGATACATAAAGCCAGAAGGGCTCAATCTGAAGGGGACATCGGACTTGTTCAATTGTGATGCCAGAGCGTTAACAGGATAACATTCCTTTTGGAAATATTCACTTTGTAACCTGAGAATGAACCAAATTTCGTAAAAAGATACAATTGCTGGTATAGAGTTACTGGAGCTTGAGACATACAACAATAAATCATCCGCGTACAGGGACAATTTAAATTCCATCCCCAGCCGCGATATCCCAGTGAAAGTGTTTGAGGTCCTCAGATATATTGATAAAGGCTCTATGGCTAACGCAAAAAGCAAAGGAGATGGTGGACATCCCTGACGGGTTCCTCTGGATAAAGTAATATAAGGAGATTGAATGCCATTAGTGGAAATACTAGCTTGTGGGGATGTATAAAGAAGGCGTATCCATGAAATAAATATATGACCCAGCCCAAATGTACTCAGTACAGTAAGTAAATAGTAAATAGGGCCAGGAGCTTTTTTATTTTGCATGTTATTTATAGCGAGGGAGATCTCATCTGAGGTTAATGGAGAATCAAGTTCTTTTGAAACACCAGGACCTATAGTAGGGAAATTGAGATTGTCAAAGAAAGCGCCCATCTCAGAAGTGTCGGATGGCGATTCAGACTTGTATAGAAAAGAATAGAATGAGCCAAAGACTGAGTTAATGGTACTAGGATCGGTATGCACCGTGCCTGATGAATCTTTTATCTGGAGGAGTAAACGTGAGGCTGCCTGACGATGCAATTGGTGGGCCAAAAGGCGCCTCGCCTTATCACCATGCTCATAATACGTTGAACGTGAGCGTAAAAGAAGGCGCTCTGCATCAGTAGTTATGAGATCAAATTCCATCTGTAATTCAACTCGATCTTTGTGTAAATTGGGAGAGAGACAAATGGCTAATTGCTGATCTATTTTTTTTTATCTTGCACGATATATCATTAATTTTGGCAGAACGAGTTTTATTTAACTGCGCAGAATAAGAGATGATTTGGCCCCGTAGGTAGGCTTTTAATGATTCCCACAGCAGAGAACAAGAGATGGGTTCATTGTCGTTTTGATTGTTTGTAATAAAATTATCAATTGAAATTGCAATAAATGTATTACATTTGTCATCTGACAACAGCAAAGTATTAAACCTCCACGGCGTTGAGTATCGTGGTTGTGGTGAAATCCAAATATCCGGTGAAATCCAAATATCCAGAGAAAGAGGAGCGTGGTCGGAAATTACAATAGGGTGATATTTAACTGACGACACTTTGGTAATAAGTTTGACATCGATGAAGAAATAATCAATTCGAGAAAAGGGTTTGTGCATATGAGAAAAGAAGGAATATTCCTTAATGCGGGGGTTAGGTCTCCCAAGGTCTCCCTTGAAAAAGAGATCTATGATCTCAATGGGACCAATCTGGTTAAATAAAGGTTTGAAATGAAATGAATAGAATCTCCAGGGGTCAACCCAGCCGTTCTTGGACATGAAATCAGAAAGAGTTTTTGACATGAGTGATGCGGTCAGCATTTTAGGAGAAGAACGATCTAGACTGGGATCGACAACGAGGTTCATATCCCCTCCAAATATAAGCAGGTTATTATGCAGTGACGGAAGACATTCAAAAAGCTTGTTCATGAAGTGTGGGTTATCAAAATTTGGGGCATAAATATTGACTAACGATACAGGAACATGAAACAGTGTGCCTGAGATAATTAAATATCTACCATTGTCATCGCTATACACTTGGACGATGTGAAATTAACAGACTTACCAATTAAAATGGCAACCCCTCTGGATTTAGAGTTGAAGTTTGAATGGAACACCTCAGAAACCCATGGACACTTAAGCCTGACCTGGTCTGTGGAGCGCATATGGGTTTCTTGTAGAAACATTATGTCTGCATTAAGTCGTTTCAGATGAGCAAATACCCTGGATCTCTACCTTTAATGTTCCAGCTTACAAACTTCACTGGTGAGCCAGTATGAGCGATTCCTAAATTGCTAGTATTGGTGGACATTTACTGAGGACTTTCTATAAAGAGAGAACTGACTATGAAGCACCACCCCGAAAGAGACATAGAGGGAAACAAAGCAATAGAAAAAATAAATTAAATTAAAACTGCGGTCGCAGTGATGAGCGGGCCATCGCGTCCTTGCGCCTGTCGGGGAGGGCAGCCGGTTGTCATTTCTCAAATGTTCGCGTCCCAGACTCCCAGGTCCTCCGGCAGCGACCCGGAAACGGATGTCCTAGCACTTGGCACATTTAATAAAACAACATCACGAGATCTCAGGCAATACGTACTTTCAATTCGTCGAGAGATCAGAGAGCAGATATAAAAAGGTATTTCACCCAACATGGCTTTATAAATGAACTTGTACCAATGACTGAGCCTCCGTACAGTTAGTGAAGGCAGACCTGCCTTGGCATACAGGGTACAGTGATGAGTAAGTGCTTTACAGTTAGTAACAAATCTCAGAGCACTGTGATACGCAGCATCTAACTTTTCCAGGCAATGGGCAGGTGCATTCATATCAAATCACCATAGTCCAGCACAGTTAAAAAGGTCACAGTGACTAGCCTTTTCCTGGCTTCAAATGAGAAACAGGACTTGTTCCTGTAGAAGAAACCTCGCCAAACCCTCAGCTTTTTAAGCAGATTAGTGACCTGAAGTTTAAAAGTAAGACAATCATCAAGCCAGATACCAAGGTATTTGTAACAGGCAACAACTTCAAGTTTTGTTCCTTGCGTAGTTACAATATCAAAAACAGGCTCTGGTGTCTTTTTTGCTTTTGAAAAGAGCATTACCTTGGTTTTATCCACATTTAAAAGAAGCTTTAATTCAGAGAACTGAGTCTGAATAGTGTTAAAAACAGCCTGTAATTTAACAACAGCGTCTTTAATGGAGGGACCTGCACAATACATTACAGTATCATCCGCATAAAAATGTAAAGTAGCTTCATCCACATTATCACCTAAACTGTTGATATATATGGAGAATAAAAGTGGTCCTAAAACAGAACCTTGTGGTACACCATTAGAAATGTGTAACCACTCAGAAGACAGTCCATCAAAATGAACACATTGGGACCTTTCAGAGAGGTAGTTCACAAACCACTCCACTGCAAGGCTGGATATGCCAATACTGAGTAGCCTCTGCTTTAAAATGCGATGATCAACGATGTCAAACGCTTTGGAAAGGTCAATATATATACAGAATATATACAAACAATAATCAAGTGTTAGATTACAGTCATTATAAGGAGGCTCAAAGGAAAAATCAAAAGCACATGTGATTTTAAGGAAAAGTTTAATTTATTATTAACTGTGGATTATTTTGTTGCTTCTTCAAATATAAAAAAGTAATATATGTATAATATACAAATCTACTTTTGCTGAACAATAAATACTTTTTTTACACTACTGAAAAATGTGTGTTTTTCCTTTCCATACATATGGTTTTACAATATGTTCTTAATAAACTAGGCATACATCAGCTCACCCTGTGTGTGTGTGTGTGGTGTGTGTGTGTGTGTGTGTGTGTGTGTGTGTGTGTGTGTGTGTGTGTGTGTGTGTGTGTGTGTGTGTGTGTGTGTGTGTGTGTGTGTGTGTGTGTGTGTGTGTGTGTGTGTGTGTGTGTGTGTGTGTGTGTGTGCAACCCAGTCTCACGGCATTTCGTGTTCACCAACACGATTTTTAATCTATTGATTCGTGTTCACCAACACGATTTGCCCCTTTTTTTTTTTCGTGTTGCACAGCACGATTTTAAAAGCGATGTATTTCTACTGGTAATGTGTTTCGTGCCTGCAGGCTGCAGCACGTCTTTTTCTCCGGTCGGGTCGAGGAAGACCGGAAGCTGTGTGGTTCATAAAAACATGTTCTTACTCAATATCAAGCCACAGTTATTGCTTTTATTTTAAATCGTATAATTTCGGACTGTTGTTGCCGTCTGTGAGGAAAATAAATGGGGCTCAGAGCCTCAGGATACTGAAATCTGTATTTTTTAAATCTTTTTTTCCTTCTAATTTGTTATTCTTTTCAAAATAACACACTGTTATTTACTCAGCAATAACACACAATTATCCTTGCTTTTATTTATTGGTTTAATTCCATAATCTCGGGCTTTTTTGGCAGTGCCGTCAGGAACTGAATTTCAAAATAAATATAACCGAAAACAGATGTACTGTAGGCATTTCGAGCGATTACCCAAGATCCTCAGCTATGGTTTTAAGCTCGCTGATTGGATGTGTTAGCCGCAATGCATGCTGGGATTTGGTGTTTATATTATATGAAATCCGGAAAACATTTTAAAAGAATAAAATAATACTTAATTCCGAGTGCTCTTGCTTTTCTCTTTGAAAGTCATCACATAACGGCATTGTAATACACGGTTCGGCTGCATTACATATTACAGATCTACCGTAGTTCTTTATTTAGAGAGCCCTGATGAGAAGACCTTTGGAAAAACTGGAAGAAATGCCACCGAAACTGAATACTTGACGTGGATCATAAATATATCAACAATTAAACAACATCTTCAATTTCTCTTCACACAATACGTCTCCTTGCAGTATCAACACTAATTCGGCTGACTTTTACATTTGATCTAATTCATAGATAGGTTATATTTACACCATAACGGTGCACAGCTGATAGAAAAGGACTGTAGTTTTTAAAGATATTACTGATTTTCTTTGAATGTAAGAATGTAAATACTGAGTCTGAAATAGTATAGCAATATGCTGTAAAATGATGTGAAAGCATGCATAAAACTATACATCTTCAGATGTTGTACATACACACTAATAATACAAAGTTATTATGGCTGTGTGTACCTTGTGTGCACCTCCTAGTGGTTAAAGCACGTTATTGAATTATTGTTTTTATGTGTTATATTTGATTAAAAAAATATTAAGAGTACATACTTTCATAGGGGGAAAGTATAAATATAGAAATATAGAATATAAAAATCAAGAAGATACTATAAGTGATCTCTACAATAAAACAGTTTAGTGCAGGATGTACAAAGATATTAATAGGAGGAGGTGCAAAACAGAAAAACGGATTAACCTTTATTTAAACATTAAATAACAGATTAAGGTCTTTGGGGGTATCTATCTACAGATAAATATTAAGCCTGACAAAGTACTTAACGTCTAATATATTGCTTTCCTGCAATGTTAACTATGTTGAAGCACTTATTTTAACTGATTTTCATTTCATTTCAAACCTTTATTTAACCAGATTGGTCCCATTGAGATCATAGATCTCTTTTTCAAGGGAGACCTGCAATGATATTATACACATTAATTATACTCTTATGTATGTAGATAGAATAAGAAATCTGAAGAATATGACACTTTAATGGTGGAGGTACACACATATTGATAGATGTCTTGTAATGCACTGTTGAGGAACCTGTGACCCAAGTTTTTCATTCATTGCATAACTACACCGTAGTTGTGTATGATATGTCAATAAACCTTTGAAAATCTTAAAAGGGATGTGCAAAAGAGCCATAATATACAGTCTTTAATCAACTATTAGTAGAGAATAACGAGTAATGAATATACTTTATTACTTGTTTCCATTCATGTCAATTGCAGATACTGAATTTTACTCAGGTGTAACTAAAGTCTGATTTAAGGGTTGTTTATATTTCACATAATTAATCAGAATCTGCAAAGTAACTCAAATAAATGCAGTGGAGTAAAAATACCAGGTTAACCTCTGAATTGTAGTGGAGTAGAATTACAAAGTAGCAATGAGCTGTCATGTGGGTATATATTAATGCTGTGCATTATGGACACAAGCGATTTTCACCCATTTATTAATTATATGTTTTACATTTGATAACACCAATGTGTTTAATACTGGCAACTTTTAATTGTGGGAAAAACGAAAACGTTCAGTAGAGACGTCCTATAGAACATTTTGAGAAACACAATAGACAGCATGTGTAGTTCTGGGGGGGTGTTCGATTCCAGTTTTGGATAGTCTGGCGTGATTTCGTTCCATTTCACACAGCTGTTTGACGCTCTGCGTAACCTTACGGGGACTGTAGTCCTAAATGATAGCTGGGGATTATGGGTAGTGTAGTGTCTTCGGCCATCCTAAACTCAGAAATGTTGACAATCGCAATGATGCTCGAAATGTCCCTTATAGGCCTACGTCTGTTTCCGGTTATTTTTATTTTGAAATTCAGTTCCTGACGGACACCAAAAAAGCCCGAGATTATGGAATTAAACCAATGAATAAAAGCAAGGATAATTGTGTGTTATTGGTGAGTAAATAACAGTGTGTTATTTTGAAAAGAATAACAAATTAGAAGGAAAAAATATTTAAAAATACAGATTTCAGTATCCTGAGGCTCTGAGCCCCATTTATTTTCCTCACAGACGGCAAAAAAAGTCCGAAATTATACGATTTAAAATAAAAGCAATAATTGTGGCTTGATATTGAGTAAGAACATGTTTTTATGAACCACACAGCTTCCGGTCTCCCACGACCCGACCGGAAGAAAAAGACGTGCTGCAGGCAGTAGAAATACATTGCTTTTAAAATCGTGCTGTGCAACACGAAAAAAAGGGGCAAATCGTGTTGGTGAACACGAATCAATAGATTAAAAATCGTGTTGGTGAACACGAAATGCCGTGAGACTGGGTTGGTGTGTGTGGTGTGTGTGTGTGTGTGTGTGTGTGTGTGTGTGTGTGTGTGTGTGTGTGTGTGTGTGTGTGTGTGTGTGTGTGTGTGTGTGTGGAGAATCCTTAACAAGCCTCACCTGTGCTTTGTCATTAAGTGGAATATAAAGCAGCTGCTGATGTCTCAGTTAATCATCCAGTCCCCTTCCTTTTAGACTTGTGTTTTTGTTGGAAGGTGTGCTGGACAAGCTCTGATACTGACTGTATTCTTTTTGGTTTTACTGCTTACAAACTGCAACATGCTGAGGCTTGGGAACATGTAAGTTACATTTCTTGTACATTTCTTTCTATGTGTGTACTTAATTGTCTCTAAATTATGTGTTTTATGTGTTCAAGTTTGTTATGGATGGCTGCAGCTATCATCTTGGGTCAAGCCAGGTCTAATTTGAAGCTATATTTGCAGTCAAGTAAGCTTCAATTCTCATCAAGTCATTTTACACAGCATATTAAGTCGGTTTACATTCTCCTCACAAGCCTTTTCTTTTAACAGGCAGTGGGTTAAGGTCTGACTGTGCCGCAAATGTAATGAGACTGTCGTTGGACAAGGCTTTAGCAGTGGGAAACCAGCTTGAGGTGGAGGCTATCAGTAAGTATTAACTGCTAATAATGCAGCTGATTGGTTCATCACTGAGGAAAGGGGTCCCTGACAAAGCTTATTGTCTCCCCTCAGATGGCACCAAGCACATTTTGTTAACACCTAGCATGGCTGCTCAGTGTGGATACAGCATGGAGTCTGACCCGTGGGGTAACACCAGAATCTACACCTCCCTGATGGGCTGCTTTGTGGACAACAAGGTTTGTTTTGAGCTAAAGTGGTTTAACAGCATTCAATGTAATTTTCTACCAAGTTTAGCTGTGCTAATTCTGTCTCAAGTGACTGAATTAATGGCTCAACAAACGCATGGTTGCTCCCATTTTTGTGTTTCCCTGAATTTATTTGTAACCCCTTACCGTTAAAAGACCCAAAGTACATTTCCCTCTTTGTTTGGTACATCCCTAAAATAGTAGCACTGCTCCACTCAAAACTGTATTCCTCTATTAATCTACTAGACTTTCTTGACTTGTTTGTTACATACACAAATATCCATTTAGACTTCAAATGTGTCCCTGAAGGCAAGGATATTACATTTTAAATGACAAAGAAGCTGGAACCAAAGAATATTGGGGAGTTTCACTTAATTTAGTTTTTTTTTATATATTTATAGGATGATGCTACATTTAACGTTGGCTTGAGACTTAAGATGTACGGCGAGAATCCATCAGACGTGGTCAGTCATGATGTGTCTCAGACTTGCAGCTACACTCGCTGGGCCTCCAGGGAAATCCTCTGCGACAGGAACTACATGGAAGTAGGTCATCTTTATATTGATGAGTCCACCATCTTGTGTATGGAAACGAATGCTAAAACCACCATTTTCTGTTTTAGGTTTCGCACCACATGGCTAACCTTGATGCTGAAGCTAAGGGTCAGACTCGGGATGGTAAAGACGAGAAGCTCAACGCCAAGCTTGAAGTATGTTGAATTAAACTGTTCAGATACTACAGTTTAATTCCTCCCTACACCAATGAGGATTTAATTATCATTTGTTCTTTCCTGTAGGCCTCTGGTGCATCACAAGGTATCTGGAAGATGACGTTTTACACCCCAGAACCAGTGGCCATGGTGTTGCAAGAGGCTGAACAAGCCGGCTACGCTGCCAAAACTACCTCTAGTCGTCTGGTTATGCGAAGCCCGTACAATACAGCAGAGACTTATTCAGAGGATGTAAGCAACACACTCCGATACAGTGTTTATTTCCTTTCCCTCCTTGTCAATTATATTAAACCTCTCCTCTCTTTAGGTGGCTGGAGTCCCCATGGAAGTTTTCAGGGTGAGCGCCTACTACATGGCACCAGAGGGTATGAATGTAGTACACTTGGCAGCTGCTTGTCCCAAAGGTGAGTCCTGAGCAACATATTGCATTCACAGTAAGCTTAATTGTTGCACAGTTAACCTCAACCGCTCCATTTTGTCATTAACAGGTGGCGTCCTCTTCACCGAGGATATGATCTCTTGGCACGTACCTCGCCGTGTGACTCCTCTGTTGGACGGCAGAATTACAGTCTCAGAAATGCACATGGGAATCAACGGGCAGAGGCTTGATAGATCTCAGATGGCCGCACGGGGGTACACACTGAGCACCACAGACTTCCACATCGTCGTCGAGATCCCAGTGGGCTCGCCTGATGGTTACTACAAGGTTGGAAATCTCTAGATTAGAAATGCAAGAGTCACTAGTGCATTTGCATGTTTTATTGAAATGTCATGAATTATTGCAGAGCCATGCCCCAGATTACCAGTACCACATCACCTACTTTGTGGAGCCCATGCTTGAGGTACTGTGGAGAGAAGATGACACCCAAGATGATACCAGATACAAGGTTTTGTTCCCCATCATGACCCCTCTGATGCCTCAATCTCCCCAAATCCAGGATGGTAAGTCACATTTTCTAGTAGGTATGAAAAAAAGGACATTTGAACTCGGACTTGCTCGGATATATCCTGAAGACTGCTAAACCATTAAATAAAGTCTTCAGTTTTTGCAAAATGGTGTGTTCGGATGGGATTTGAAGCCAAGTACAAAATCTACTTTTGCTTACAAAGGGCACTTTTTTGTTTTTTTAAATAGCACTCAATCAACTACTAAATCTTTCTCTATCAATGTTGAGGCTGGTTTAGAAGTTGTAAACCTGCCACTTTCTGTTCCTCAGACACTGTCCCAGAGACTCGGGTGTTCAGCGTTCTCTTGGGAACCTTCCTCCATGACGTTGAGCTGAGGAACATCACCTTCTCCACCGGGGTCCTCACTGTTGAGGAGAGCAATGCCAAAGGCTTCACAGTCCAGGAACACAGCTTGGCTAATGGCTCCAAGAGCTTCTCTCTTCAAGTGCCCTTTGATGCCGATGTTGTCTTAAAACATGTATGACATTATAGATTCAAAATATCACTTTGTACCAACATATTTTCAGTGTTGCTGAGCTTTTATTTCATTTGTTGCAGAATCCTGAGCGCTTGGTTACATCCTACTTCCTCCCTCTGATCTTTGGGTTGATCGTCCTGCCTGAAGAAACTCCTTTTGCTCTCCCGGTCGACCTGCGGGCCTCTCTGCAGGATGTTGGTGAGATCATATTGAATTTGCTTTTGACAATATCTTCATGCAAATTGTGTTTTCTAAAATTAAATCAAACATTTTAGAGTAAAAGCTACACAATCAAATGGATAATGCATGTTTTGCTGCTCTAGTGCTACCCATCATGGCTGGCACCTGTGACCAGAACCAGTTTTACATCAGCGTGAAGTTCGGGAGTCACGGCTCTAATTTCAAGGCTATCGTTGGACCTCGAGAGCTGACGGCTGAGATGGCTGAAGACTACAATTTCTATGAGAACGGCACACACCTCAGCCTCATTCTGCCATACACTGCCAAGGACGCTGTTTTCGAGGTATGTCAAAACTACAAAATCCCACCATAGATCTTCTGCATTGGCTAACTTTACTTTCTTTTCCACAGCTGCTCACTGCAGAATCAGTCAAATCCAGAATTGACCTGCTTCTGTTGGATCGTGCAAACGACTGGGTGCTTGCTGATCTCTATCTGGCTTGCTACTTCCCCTTGAAAGCAACAGGTAAGATGGAACATGTAAGTATATTTGCTGCTTTAATTGATGGATTTGTGTTGCTTTACACATTGCCTGCTTCTTCCTCCAGAGTGCCACCCCAATGGCACAATGACCGCTGTTGCTGTGAAGGTTGAATCGACTCGTAATCTGAAGCCAAGTCAGCTGACGCTAAAGGACCAGTCCTGCACACCACAGTTCAGCGACGATCGCGTTGCATATTTCTCCTTCAGTGTGGATACCTGTGGAACCACCAGAACGGTGAGTGTGAATCGCATTTAAATATCAAAAGGGCTTTTTGTCAAATGTTAATGCGTTTTTGTTATTCAATAGTTCTTTGACAACTACATGATGTATGAAAATGAGATCCGCCTGTCTTACAACAATGCCAAAGGAGCAGCCAACACATCACCAGTTGATCCTGATTACAGGTAAAATATTTGATTCTGTATAATTGGAGATGAATACTTTCAATGTCTGCATTTATATATAATTTTTTCCCATAATAGGCAAACCATTTCCTGCTTCTATGTGGTCAATGATACTCAGACTGTTGCCTTCAGCGCTAAACCAAGATCCTATGAGCCCGATGCAGAGATTGGCACCGGGCAGCTGATGGTGCAGATGAGGCTTTCCCAAGGCATGGTGGAATTTTACAACATCTTGTTCATGCATACAAAACACTGTTTGCAGGTCTCCGTTGAAAAAGAGATCTATGATCTCAAGGGACCAATCTGATTAAATAAAGGTTTGAAATGACATGAAACTGTAAATGTCCAGGCCTCCTGTCTCTAACGGGACTCTTCTCCTGCAGATCCATCCTACGAGCTCTTCTACCAAGCAGAGGATTATCCAGTGGTGAAATATCTGCAGCAGCCTCTGTATTTTGAGGTGGAGCTGATGCATTCTAACGACCCGCACTTGGAACTCATTGCTGAGAACTGTTGGGCAACCCTTTATGAAGATAGGACATCTCTGCCAAGCTGGGACATCATTGTGGACAGGTAATGTTGTGCAAAACGAACTACTAACTACTCATTTCATTTGTTTAACTGCTGCTTTATTAACTTTCGAATTCCTTCACTAGCTGTGAGAATCGCAATGACAGCTATGCAACAATTTTCCATCCCGTTGTGAGTGACTCCAGAGTTTTAGTCCCGTCCCACATCAAGCGCTTCTCTCTAAAGATGTTCACTTTCACTAAAGATGACGAGGTTCTGAAAGACCAGGTAAGTCTTGTAAATCCAAATCTGGAGTCTTTTGGCCACTGCTGCATGTAGCCATGTGTAATAAATCATGCTGTCTGTCCACAGATCTATGTCCACTGTGATGCAGTGATTTGTGACACAAGCAGCCAGGCAGATGCTCCCTGCAGGGGCCAGTGTGTGCATCCTCCAGGTCAGAGCTACTCAAGACCTGCAGGTGTAAAAAAGGGTAAGTGACCGAGTCTGAACAAATGTAGTCGATCTGGATGTGCAGTTGGTAATCTTTACTTGTTTTGCAGAGCGAAGAAGCACCGACTCAACACGCCAAAGGCAGATCTCCTCTGGGGCAATTATTCTGTCTAACCTTTGAATATGTTCTACAAGTGTTTACATTTTGTCATTTGCACCTTATGCAATTGTGTTCATTGTTTTGTTTGGGACCAGGGGAACAGTTTTATCAATGAATGTACTGTACTGCCTTTTATATTGATGGATGACAGTAACGACTCGTGTATTGTGAAAAAAATAAACTCATTTTTAAAAAAAAAAAGCCACATTTATTTATATAGTCGCTTTTATCAATGTATTGCATCTTCTGTGGTCAATTTTATAGAGCCTGTGACAGCATCCCAACAACTGTTGTGCAATGAAATATTGGGCTACTAGTAATCTCGAACCGTCAATTTAAAAAAGAAAAAGCGATACCGTTCCGTTAAATATCAATAATTCCTTCGACTCATTTTGAAGTTTTGGGGGAAGCCGGAAGTGACGTCAATGCGGGAACGCTTCGAGAGCCAAACACGGACAAAGTGTGGTGTTATGCGTAGAAATGGTGAATTACTGAGATTAATAACGTTTTAATGAAGTTGACTACAGTATATTCATATTTGTCAGTGCTTTCATGTCAATTCGGCGAACATGATACATTAAATGATCGTGAGGATGATTAAAAATCGTTTGTTTGAGCCGGTCTGCATTTCCTGATGAGAAAACAAACCGATGCTTTTTGTAGTTGTAGTACACCAACAACATGGATTAAACGTGTTTTTTTTTTTTTAACCACAATGTTGGGGAAATTAATGGATAAAATGCACGGATTTTTATTATTATTCCCACTCCGATCGGGACACTAGGTCCACCGTTTCCCCGCAGCGAGGCTCCCCCCGTTGACAGTTTACGTGGGCTGGGTGCAGTGGCGGACTGGCCATCGCAGCGAGATCTCGTTTGTTTTGTTACTCAAACATATCCAGGGTCTGTTGAACTGGCTTCGTAGTACAGGGCACAGGTGGCTAGCAGCGCTAAGGTCAAAGACACAGACATTATACATTATATTTGTATTTTACCAGGATGCAGTGACACAATTAATGGATAAAATGCACGGATTTTTATTATTCCCACTCCGATCGGGACACTAGGTCCACCGTTTCCCCGCAGCGAGGCTCCCCCCGTTGACAGTTTACGTGGGCTGGGTGCAGTGGCGGACTGGCCATCGGGACGAATCCCGATGGGCCGGTACCGTAGTGGGCCGGTCGGATAAGTAACTAGCACATCCCCCATAGGCGGCGCGTGAGGCTCAGGTTTGGGAAGGCTAAATAACTTATTTTACCTGACGCTGCCCGCCTCCGGCGTCTATAGAAAAGAGATCAACTCAGTGTGTGGAGTTTAAATCTCTCAAGTCATATTACAGGATAAAGGAAATACAGTTTAAACTGCCGTATGCAGAGAAGACGCCGACGTGTCGCATTTATCATTCATATTACATCATCGATCATATAATATCATAATATATCATATATGATATATCTCCTGATCTGAGTCAGCTTCTCCAGCCTCATCTGGCCGTGCAACACTCACAGTGTCACAGACTGTATGCAGAAGTATTATTTTAAGCAACACATTATGTTGACGAAACACTCGAGACAAATGTAATTAAAGTCAGATCCACTCGTGTCTTAGACGTGAACGCGCTCTCAGCTGGAGAGAGAAACCCTGGCTTGATTTACCGAGTTGATAACCAGCGTCGTAGGACCGCTTAGCGAGATCTCGTTTGTTAGATTGTTGTTAGTTTGTTTGTTACTCAAACATATCCAGGGTCTGTTGAACTGGCTTCGTAGTACAGGGCACAGGTGGCTAGCAGCGCTAAGGTCAAAGACACAGACATTATACATTATATTTGTATTTTACCAGGATGCAGTGACACAAATATTTACATATTTACATTTACTATCTACAGCACCCGCCGCCCCTGACATCCCCACTCCCCCCGTTGACAATTTACTAGCGGTACCGAAGTGGGCCGGTCGAGAGTCCCGGGATGATTTATAGTCCCATTCCACCACTGGCTACATGACCATATGATCGCCCATATTGACGCACCTCATTCCTAAACTTCTAACAGATGCAACAGAAACCGATCCTTCAGCCTCATATGAGCTCTCAGCCACGTTCAAAATGAAACTGTCATCGCTGTCTGAGCTTGCTGCTGTGTGCGCCGTCGTGCGTTTACATCTGACTGTATATATATAAAGGTTTACATGCAGATGCTGGGATCCTGAACGGTGCAGCTGGAGCGCTGTGCCCGCAATGACGTCACCCATCATTTGGCGGGACTTGAAGAATCCGCGAGAAGATCCAGAAAATTGTCAACATTGAAGGGCAGATTAATGGTTATCAAAGTACAAATATCCAAAATCAGTTCAGTAACGGTTTTCAAGGGGACAATATTTACTCAAATTGATGGGTTTGGATGATGGGGGAAAACCGTGTCACAGGCTCTTTAAGGGACATATTAATAAAAGCAGGTTCTGTGTCAACCAGTACCCTCATAATTTCAAGAAAATGCAGAGAAGCATCAACATATGTAGCAATGATATCCTATATAATAAACTAAAATGATAAGTTGATTTAGGCGCTAAATGAAAGATGTTCTGAAGTTATTATTGCCCCGCCTACGCACTAAAACATGATTGGGCGTTTTTGTTGTTGTTGCATGTAGTCACTTTAGGGAACACAACAAACCTTAACAGAATTCACAGCCAATGGAGCAAGACAACCCTCAAATACTTGCAAATGTTCACTCAATCTCCTTACAGTCCAGGTACTCTTTGTTCAATTTTTGGCGATGTCTGTACTAGCAGTACTCGAGTTGAGGCGGGATGGCATCCCCCCTGAAATAAAAACGGTCAAAATCATCCCCCTTCTAAAACTGCCATTCCCCCTTTCCATCCCTTATGTAATGTTATCAATGAACGTGGCACTGGTATTACTGCTATTTCAACATTAATTTTGCGCATTTTGAGTAAAATACTGTGGGCGAGGGAGCACGCACACACGCAATGACATTTTTACCAAGTCACTAACGCTACACTATGAGAGTGCCCTAGAGGGGGCCGTGATGCGCCCGTTTGATCGATGCCAGAAGCGCAGGTAACGGTCATCACAATGGCCAAGCGACCAGGAGGACAACGCGATCTGAAGGACTTTATATTTAAAAATACTAAAAATAACATTTCAGGTAAGTCAAGTCAGTCATTACTCATTACTTTAGTCACCAAAGGTGGAATCTATGGACCTAAGCAGCAATAACAACTTAGTTTGGAGTTTAGCTACGTTTCTTTCTCGTGTTAGCTAGCTGGTAAGACTCAAAACTGTTGATGAAGTGATACCACCAGCACCAGAAGAGCTGAAACCCCTCCTTCAAGCAGTGAACACTCTGGTCATCTCCACAGCTGAGTGTTGCTAAAGAGAAGTCCTCCACCGCTTCACCAAAATCCACCCGGAGGTACTTTTTCTGTCCGCGGTTGTTGTAAGCAGTGGCCAAATGACTGGCTTTACAATCCCTGTGGAAATATGACAGCGTTGAAAGTCTCTAAAACAATACATGTAATGAAATGACAAAGTGACAGAACACGATGGATGTTAGCTTCAACCGGGGACACAGAATTTGACGGGTAGCAGAATACGCTGCAACACTAGTACACAGTACTCAAGTTGTAAAAAAAAATCCGGGGGGATGGTGGATTTTATCATATGGGGACATAATTTGTGCTGATAACCCGCCGAGGGTGGGAGACCAACCAGCATAAAGATAATTATTATACTCCTAAAACTATAGGTTACTTACGTAACCCCAGGACTCAGAGTAACATGAAGTGAGATGTCTCACTATGGATGCGCCTCATCGCGGAGCAAACAGAAGCATCAATCTCATTACGCCAATCCTGATTGGCCGGTGATTCTTGACGTCAACGTCAGGGGAAATCACCCCCTATAAGTAGCCTGCGCCATGACGCATGCGTCATTCAAACACCTCTTCTCGCTTCAGAGCACATCTCGAACGGTAGCCGGGCTAGCTTAACAGTCCACAGACTGAACCCAAAGCTAATTTTCGGTCGACGGGCGTTAGCCGGCTACCCGATTCTCTCACAGAAGAGTATTATAGTCAACCTCGCCGTTCTTCCTCTGGAGTAAGGTAAGGTTTTGACTTCAAGTTAGCAACACACCAGTTGCTAACTTGTGTTTTTTCCCTCACTACCGACACCACGGTAGCGAGGACACTTTTTTCTTCTCTCTTCCACGGAGGAGAAAAGGATTACAGGAATATTACCATACCAGGTAATATCCTTGAGAGAAAAAAGACCCACGCTGTCCTTTTTTCCCCCGGATTAAAGACAGATCGGTAAAAAAAAAATTCTCGAACGTACCTGTCATGAGCGGACCCTCTCCACGCCTCACGGCGAACGAGATGGATGCCTCTCCCCCTCACACCAGAGGAGTCAGGAACTCGGAGGCTCGGCGCTGCGGTTGCGGGTTGAAAGTGTCAGGCACAGACTCACACCAGATCTGTTCGTCCTGCCTCGGGCTGGAACACGCCCAGGAGGCCATCGACAACCCCGGCTCGTGCGGACATTGTGCCGCCTCACCGTGAAGAGCCTCCACCGAAGGTTAGCGCAACAAGTTGGGGACGGGACCCCCTCATGTCCACTGATCCGCCGACCGGCAATCAGGACACGGGGACGTCTGCCGCAGAGATGGAGCCCCTCACTGCGGTCTGGGGCTCACCGACTGCGGCACCCGCAGAACCGGAATCCCGCGCATATCAGGCCGAGATCCGGTGGAGGCAAGAAACGCGGGTACGGGGCCCCACGCTATACCAAGCTGGGCTCCCGACTGGACCCTCACCACGGTTTCACCGCGGAAGATGTCCTGGAGTTAGACTGCATGGAGGACGAAGAGTACACCTCTGAGTTCCTCCTGTCTGACTCGGATGAGCAAGGAAGACGACATCTTCATGTCATCGACTCAGGCTGCAAAGCTGGGAGCGATGGCTGCTCCCCCGGGCGACAGCACACCAGCTTCTCCCTGTCTCAGTATGGACCTACAAGCCGTGTGTCAGCGCGCTGCGGCCAAACTAGACATCCATGGCCCGAAGTGGCCAAGGAGACTCCAGGTCCCGTTACGAGGGAAAACTTTTTTCCCAAACAACGAGGGCAAGAGGCAACTCTCCCGGTCTTCCCGGAGATGTTGGATGAGGTGTCGGTCTCGTGGAGAGACGGTCCTTTAGCAACAAGGCCCCAATCCAGGGTGCCCACTCCCTTGACTGTGACGGTATGGAGAGGCTTGGCCTGCTCCACATACCACCTATGGAACCGCTGGTGGCAGCCCACCTCCTACCGAGCAGGAACCCCACGCTGCCAGCAAAAACGGACCGATTCCAGTCTACCATGACGGAACGGGCCTACAGAGCCGCAGCATTGTCCGCCAGGGCTCTGAACGTTTCCTCGATGCTAACCGCATACCAAGCGGAGCTCTGTGAGGATATGTCGAGCAATCCTGGACCGGCCACTCTGGACGAGATAGCCGCGGTCACAGACATTTGTCTCCGTGTCCAACGCTGCGCCGTCCAGGGCCACGGGCAAGGTAATGGGGATCATGGTGGTGCAGGAAAGAGCTAGATGGCTCAACCTCACCAACCTCCCAGACCGGGAAAAGGAAGATGTGCTTGACATGCCCATCAGTCCCGAGGGGATTTTCGGCTCCGCTCTCGCTTCCATGCAGAGGAGGTGCGAGTTGAAAAAGAAGGAAGACGAGGCTCTCCACCTTTGTCTCCCTCGAAGGGTCCAGCCGCGGCCTTTGCAACGGCGGCCCTTCGCAACGGCGGCCCTTCGCCCACACTGCACCGCGCTCTGCTGGGTTCAAAGTACCAGGACAGCAGAGGGCGCAGCCCGCCCCGAGTCCCCAGCCCAGGCAGGAGACGAGGGCGAGTTGGCCTAGAAAATCTCCGGTTCCGGCTGTAGCCCAGGCACAGCCGACCCAGAATTTCGGCCAGCAGGCGAGGAAGAAGAAGCGAGCGGCCTGACAGCCCCTCCTTCTCCCCTCCGTGACGGAGCTGGAAGTTCCTTCCCCGGCTCTAAATGTGTCCCCGCCGCCTCGAGAGATGCCTCAACGCATCCTCAAGTCCGCACAAGACACATGTCACATCGTTATTGTCTGAATAAACCATTTTCCGCTGACGCATCCAGGCTCCGGCCAAGGGCGCAGCCCAAAAAAATGAAAAGAAAGACAATAAACAGTCCGTTAACCATAAATCCCCTTCTGAGAGCAGCTACGGCCTCTCTCAAAAGGCGGATAATAAACGGGTCTGTGAAGGCACCACCGCCACGCGCATGCGCAGTGCCGGTTGGGGCTTTAAGGGCACTACCGCCACGTGCGTACGCAGTGCCGGCTAGAGCTGTAAAGAACGGCCCGTCAATCCTTCCCCCTTTTAAGAGCAGCTACGGCATCTCTCAAAGGACGGATTATTGACGGGTCCGTGAAGCCACCGCCACACACATGCGCAGTGCCGGCCAGGGCTTTAAGGGCACCACCGGCACGCGCAGGCGCAGTGCCGACTGGAGCCGTGAGGGCACCACCGGCACACACATGCGCAAGTACCGGCTGGAGCTGAAAAGGCACCTCCGTCACGCACATGCGCTGTGCCGGTCGGAGCCATAAGAGTGACATCCCAGCTGGCTCTAAGGAGCATACAGCAGGAGATACTCACGATGTCTGCCTGGGCTTCTCAAAACAGTTATAATTTATCTGTTTTCACAAACCCAGTGAGAGTCAACCCACATTCTGGAGAGAAGAGTTCTCTCTCTCCCAGAAAGAAGGGTTTTATCTATAAAGCCCACCGAGCGGAGTCAGATTACGGAGGAGAATGTCCTCGTAAAGCACCCGCTCAACATGGGCCTCATAATAAAACTAAACCCCGAACGCCACGGCTTACGGAGAGTTTTGGTGATTATGAAATGCGTAGTGGCACTACACCCGACTTTTCCAGTGCGGGACGCGCCTACGGGCGCAGGTCCCTTTCACGGAAGGTTGGTCCCCACGGACGCCAGGTCCAGAGACGGGGCTGGACAGGGGACTTACGAAGGTCGCCCGGTGAGAGGTCTCTAGAACAGAGACTTCCAGCGGGCACCGCGTAAATTACCTCGGAGCTTTTAGCGGTGATTCCCCACCCAAAAAAATGCTTCCTGCCTTCTCCTCAGAGGACTTCATGTCCCCGTGAGGATAGACAACACTATGATCGTGGATGAACCGCCAGGGGAGTTTGCGTTGTCTCCAGTCACACTGGCACACAAACTGATCCCTTGGAGCGGCAGACGTCTCCTCTCTCTGAGAACGACACAAGTAACCGGGTGTTATGCACCTAGGGGACAGAATTACTGTCCAAAAGGTGCACCACTCTATGCAGACCTGGACTCCTCATCCAAGGATCGAGAGTCCGCTGTGGGTGCGTTACGGCGGAGCCGCGTTAAATCTGTTCGCAAGGGGAGAAAATGCTCAATGACAGCTGTTCTCTTTAATGCACGATTTAAACGCACCGTTAGGCGGGGACGCACTCGTACACGATTGACCTCCGGGTCCTCTGTACACGTTCCCACCCCTGGTTCTGTTCCCCTTAACTCCGGCCAGAGTGAAAGAGCAACGCCACACACGTACTCTGATGTTTCCACCCTAGCCCGCAATATACGGGCTGGCGGGGATATATCAGCTGTTGTGCGGGCAGCCGTGGCAGCCCCCACCACGCAGGGACAGATTGTCTCAGGTGGGGAGGGCGATCCTTCACCCACGCCCAGAGCGCGGGGCACTATGGGCCTGACCCGTGAGTGGTACAATCTGAATACAGTGGGACTCCCTCAGAAGGTGATAAACACTATTCAGAGTGCGAGAGCTTCCTCCACCAGGTCTCTTTACGACTGTAAGTGGAGGGTGTTTGAGGAGTGGTGCCTTCAAGAAGGGCACATCTCTTTTCAATGTCCTGTCGGGGTGATTTTATCATTCCTACAGGACTTGATCGATAAACACAGAGCTTTTTCCACGATCAAGGTGTACCTGGCTGCTATTGCTGCATGCCATGTGGGCTTTGAGGGTAAGACGGCTAGCCAACATCCTTTGGTTTGCCGTTTTATGAAGGGAGCGCGCAGGCTCCTCCCTGTCTCCAGGTCGCTGGTGCCCTTATGGGACCTGACAGTGGTTTTAAATGGGCTCAAAATGACCCCATTTGAACCCCTGGAGGGAGCTGACATGAAACATCTGTCACTCAAGACAGTGCTGTTACTGGCCCTGGCATCCGCTAAACGGGTCAGTGATATCCATGCACTGTCTGTACATCCCTCATGCACGCAGTTCGCCTCAGGGCAAACGAGAGTGTTGTTGAAACCCAACCCTGCCTTTACACCAAAGGTGGTTGGTTCGTGTACCCCGATTGACATTGAGGCATTTCCTCCGCAGCTGGTTTCCTCCGGGGAGCAGCAGCAGGATCTATTGTGTCCAGTCCGGGCTTTGCACACATATGTGGACAGATCAAAAGAGCTTCGTCTTAATGACCAACTCTTCGTGTCCTGGGCTAAACCTCACAAGGGTAAGCCTGTTACTAAGCAACGACTATCCCACTGGATCGTGGAGGCGATTGCTTTGGCCTATACGAGTCAGAAGCTGCAAGCACCTTTGGGTCTGCGGGCTACCCAAGATGATACCAGATACAAGGTTTTGTTCCCCATCATTGACCCCTCTGATGCCTCAATCTCCCCAATCCAGGATGGTAAGTCACATTTTCTAGTAGGTATGAAAAAAAGGACATTTGAACTCGGACTTGCTCGGATATATCCTGAAGACTGCTAAACCATTAAATAAAGTCTTCAGTTTTTGCAAAATGGTGTTGTTCGGATGGGATTTGAAGCCAAGTACAAAATCTACTTTTGCTTACAAAGGGCCACTTTTTTGTTTTTTTAAATAGCACTCAATCAACTACTAAATCTTTCTCTATCAATGTTGAGGCTGGGTTTAGAAGTTGTAAACCTGCCACTTTCTGTTCCTCAGACACTGTCCCAGAGACTCGGGTGTTCAGCGTTCTCTTGGGAACCTTCCTCCATGACGTTGAGCTGAGGAACATCACCTTCTCCACCGGGGTCCTCACTGTTGAGGAGAGCAATGCCAAAGGCTTCACAGTCCAGGAAACACAGCTTGGCTAATGGCTCCAAGAGCTTCTCTCTTCAAGTGCCCTTTGATGCCGATGTTGTCTTAAAACATGTATGACATTATAGATTCAAAATATCACTTTGTACCAACATATTTTCAGTGTTGCTGAGCTTTTATTTCATTTGTTGCAGAATCCTGAGCGCTTGGTTACATCCTACTTCCTCCCTCTGATCTTTGGGTTGATCGTCCTGCCTGAAGAAACTCCTTTTGCTCTCCCGGTCGACCTGCGGGCCTCTCTGCAGGATGTTGGTGAGATCATATTGAATTTGCTTTTGACAATATCTTCATGCAAATTGTGTTTTCTAAAATTAAATCAAACATTTTAGAGTAAAAGCTACACAATCAAATGGATAATGCATGTTTTGCTGCTCTAGTGCTACCCATCATGGCTGGCACCTGTGACCAGAACCAGTTTTACATCAGCGTGAAGTTCGGGAGTCACGGCTCTAATTTCAAGGCTATCGTTGGACCTCGAGAGCTGACGGCTGAGATGGCTGAAGACTACAATTTCTATGAGAACGGCACACACCTCAGCCTCATTCTGCCATACACTGCCAAGGACGCTGTTTTCGAGGTATGTCAAAACTACAAAATCCCACCATAGATCTTCTGCATTGGCTAACTTTACTTTCTTTTCCACAGCTGCTCACTGCAGAATCAGTCAAATCCAGAATTGACCTGCTTCTGTTGGATCGTGCAAACGACTGGGTGCTTGCTGATCTCTATCTGGCTTGCTACTTCCCCTTGAAAGCAACAGGTAAGATGGAACATGTAAGTATATTTGCTGCTTTAATTGATGGATTTGTGTTGCTTTACACATTGCCTGCTTCTTCCTCCAGAGTGCCACCCCAATGGCACAATGACCGCTGTTGCTGTGAAGGTTGAATCGACTCGTAATCTGAAGCCAAGTCAGCTGACGCTAAAGGACCAGTCCTGCACACCACAGTTCAGCGACGATCGCGTTGCATATTTCTCCTTCAGTGTGGATACCTGTGGAACCACCAGAACGGTGAGTGTGAATCGCATTTAAATATCAAAAGGGCTTTTTGTCAAATGTTAATGCGTTTTTGTTATTCAATAGTTCTTTGACAACTACATGATGTATGAAATGAGATCCGCCTGTCTTACAACAATGCCAAAGGAGCAGCCAACACATCACCAGTTGATCCTGATTACAGGTAAAATATTTGATTCTGTATAATTGGAGATGAATACTTTCAATGTCTGCATTTATATATTATTTTTTCCCATAATAGGCAAACCATTTCCTGCTTCTATGTGGTCAATGATACTCAGACTGTTGCCTTCAGCGCTAAACCAAGATCCTATGAGCCCGATGCAGAGATTGGCACCGGGCAGCTGATGGTGCAGATGAGGCTTTCCCAAGGCATGGTGGAATTTTACAACATCTTGTTCATGCATACAAAACACTGTTTGCAGGTCTCCGTTGAAAAAGAGATCTATGATCTCAAGGGACCAATCTGATTAAATAAAGGTTTGAAATGACATGAAACTGTAAATGTCCAGGCCTCCTGTCTCTAACGGGACTCTTCTCCTGCAGATCCATCCTACGAGCTCTTCTACCAAGCAGAGGATTATCCAGTAGGTGAAATATCTGCAGCAGCCTCTGTATTTTGAGGTGGAGCTGATGCATTCTAACGACCCGCACTTGGAACTCATTGCTGAGAACTGTTGGGCAACCCTTTATGAAGATAGGACATCTCTGCCAAGCTGGGACATCATTGTGGACAGGTAATGTTGTGCAAAACGAACTACTAACTACTCATTTCATTTGTTTAACTGCTGCTTTATTAACTTTCGAATTCCTTCACTAGCTGTGAGAATCGCAATGACAGCTATGCAACAATTTTCCATCCCGTTGTGAGTGACTCCAGAGTTTTAGTCCCGTCCCACATCAAGCGCTTCTCTCTAAAGATGTTCACTTTCACTAAAGATGACGAGGTTCTGAAAGACCAGGTAAGTCTTGTAAATCCAAATCTGGAGTCTTTTGGCCACTGCTGCATGTAGCCATGTGTAATAAATCATGCTGTCTGTCCACAGATCTATGTCCACTGTGATGCAGTGATTTGTGACACAAGCAGCCAGGCAGATGCTCCCTGCAGGGGCCAGTGTGTGCATCCTCCAGGTCAGAGCTACTCAAGACCTGCAGGTGTAAAAAAGGGTAAGTGACCGAGTCTGAACAAATGTAGTCGATCTGGATGTGCAGTTGGTAATCTTTACTTGTTTTGCAGAGCGAAGAAGCACCGACTCAACACGCCAAAGGCAGATCTCCTCTGGGGCAATTATTCTGTCTAACCTTTGAATATGTTCTACAAGTGTTTACATTTTGTCATTTGCACCTTATGCAATTGTGTTCATTGTTTTGTTTGGGACCAGGGGAACAGTTTTATCAATGAATGTACTGTACTGCCTTTTATATTGATGGATGACAGTAACGACTCGTGTATTGTGAAAAAAATAAACTCATTTTTAAAAAAAAAAGCCACATTTATTTATATAGTCGCTTTTATCAATGTATTGCATCTTCTGTGGTCAATTTTATAGAGCCTGTGACAGCATCCCAACAACTGTTGTGCAATGAAATATTGGGCTACTAGTAATCTCGAACCGTCAATTTAAAAAAGAAAAAGCGATACCGTTCCGTTAAATATCAATAATTCCTTCGACTCGTTTTGGGGGAAGCCGGAAGTGACGTCAATGCGGGAACGCTTCGAGAGCCAAACACGGACAAAGTGTGGTGTTATGCGTAGAAATGGTGAATTACTGAGATTAATAACGTTTTAATGAAGTTGACTACAGTATATTCATATTTGTCAGTGCTTTCATGTCAATTCGGCGAACATGATACATTAAATGATCGTGAGGATGATTAAAAATCGTTTGTTTGAGCCGGTCTGCATTTCCTGATGAGAAAACAAACCGATGCTTTTTGTAGTTGTAGTACACCAACAACATGGATTAAACGTGTTTTTTTTTTTTTAACCACAATGTTGGGGAAATTAATGGATAAAATGCACGGATTTTTATTATTATTCCCACTCCGATCGGGACACTAGGTCCACCGTTTCCCCGCAGCGAGGCTCCCCCCGTTGACAGTTTACGTGGGCTGGGTGCAGTGGCGGACTGGCCATCGCAGCGAGATCTCGTTTGTTTGTTTGTTACTCAAACATATCCAGGGTCTGTTGAACTGGCTTCGTAGTACAGGGCACAGGTGGCTAGCAGCGCTAAGGTCAAAGACACAGACATTATACATTATATTTGTATTTTACCAGGATGCAGTGACACAATTAATGGATAAAATGCACGGATTTTTATTATTCCCACTCCGATCGGGACACTAGGTCCACCGTTTCCCCGCAGCGAGGCTCCCCCCGTTGACAGTTTACGTGGGCTGGGTGCAGTGGCGGACTGGCCATCGGGACGAATCCCGATGGGCCGGTACCGTAGTGGGCCGGTCGGATAAGTAACTAGCACATCCCCCATAGGCGGCGCGTGAGGCTCAGGTTTGGGAAGGCTAAATAACTTATTTTACCTGACGCTGCCCGCCTCCGGCGTCTATAGAAAAGAGATCAACTCAGTGTGTGGAGTTTAAATCTCTCAAGTCATATTACAGGATAAAGGAAATACAGTTTAAACTGCCGTATGCAGAGAAGACGCCGACGTGTCGCATTTATCATTCATATTACATCATCAATCAGATCATCGATCATATAATATCATAATATATCATATATGATATATCTCCTGATCTGAGTCAGCTTCTCCAGCCTCATCTGGCCGTGCAACACTCACAGTGTCACAGACTGTATGCAGAAGTATTATTTTAAGCAACACATTATGTTGACGAAACACTCGAGACAAATGTAATTAAAGTCAGATCCACTCGTGTCTTAGACGTGAACGCGCTCTCAGCTGGAGAGAGAAACCCTGGCTTGATTTACCGAGTTGATAACCAGCGTCGTAGGACCGCTTAGCGAGATCTCGTTTGTTAGATTGTTGTTAGTTTGTTTGTTACTCAAACATATCCAGGGTCTGTTGAACTGGCTTCGTAGTACAGGGCACAGGTGGCTAGCAGCGCTAAGGTCAAAGACACAGACATTATACATTATATTTGTATTTTACCAGGATGCAGTGACACAAATATTTACATATTTACATTTACTATCTACAGCACCCGCCGCCCCTGACATCCCCACTCCCCCCGTTGACAATTTACTAGCGGTACCGAAGTGGGCCGGTCGAGAGTCCCGGGATGATTTATAGTCCCATTCCACCACTGGCTACATGACCATATGATCGCCCATATTGACGCACCTCATTCCTAAACTTCTAACAGATGCAACAGAAACCGATCCTTCAGCCTCATATGAGCTCTCAGCCACGTTCAAAATGAAACTGTCATCGCTGTCTGAGCTTGCTGCTGTGTGCGCCGTCGTGCGTTTACATCTGACTGTATATATATAAAGGTTTACATGCAGATGCTGGGATCCTGAACGGTGCAGCTGGAGCGCTGTGCCCGCAATGACGTCACCCATCATTTGGCGGGACTTGAAGAATCCGCGAGAAGATCCAGAAAATTGTCAACATTGAAGGGCAGATTAATGGTTATCAAAGTACAAATATCCAAAATCAGTTCAGTAACGGTTTTCAAGGGGACAATATTTACTCAAATTGATGGGTTTGGATGATGGGGGAAAACCGTGTCACAGGCTCTTTAAGGGACATATTAATAAAAGCAGGTTCTGTGTCAACCAGTACCCTCATAATTTCAAGAAAATGCAGAGAAGCATCAACATATGTAGCAATGATATCCTATATAATAAACTAAAAATGATAAGTTGATTTAGGCGCTAAATGAAAGATGTTCTGAAGTTATTATTGCCCCGCCTACGCACTAAAACATGATTGGGCGTTTTTGTTGTTGTTGCATGTAGTCACTTTAGGGAACACAACAAACCTTAACAGAATTCACAGCCAATGGAGCAAGACAACCCTCAAATACTTGCAAATGTTCACTCAATCTCCTTACAGTCCAGGTACTCTTTGTTCAATTTTTGGCGATGTCTGTACTAGCAGTACTCGAGTTGAGGCGGGATGGCATCCCCCCTGAAATAAAAACGGTCAAAATCATCCCCCTTCTAAAACTGCCATTCCCCCTTTCCATCCCTTATGTAATGTTATCAATGAACGTGGCACTGGTATTACTGCTATTTCAACATTAATTTTGCGCATTTTGAGTAAAATACTGTGGGCGAGGGAGCACGCACACACGCAATGACATTTTTACCAAGTCACTAACGCTACACTATGAGAGTGCCCTAGAGGGGGCCGTGATGCGCCCGTTTGATCGATGCCAGAAGCGCAGGTAACGGTCATCACAATGGCCAAGCGACCAGGAGGACAACGCGATCTGAAGGACTTTATATTTAAAAATACTAAAAATAACATTTCAGGTAAGTCAAGTCAGTCATTACTCATTACTTTAGTCACCAAAGGTGGAATCTATGGACCTAAGCAGCAATAACAACTTAGTTTGGAGTTTAGCTACGTTTCTTTCTCGTGTTAGCTAGCTGGTAAGACTCAAAACTGTTGATGAAGTGATACCACCAGCACCAGAAGAGCTGAAACCCCTCCTTCAAGCAGTGAACACTCTGGTCATCTCCACAGCTGAGTGTTGCTAAAGAGAAGTCCTCCACCGCTTCACCAAAATCCACCCGGAGGTACTTTTTCTGTCCGCGGTTGTTGTAAGCAGTGGCCAAATGACTGGCTTTACAATCCCTGTGGAAATATGACAGCGTTGAAAGTCTCTAAAACAATACATGTAATGAAATGACAAAGTGACAGAACACGATGGATGTTAGCTTCAACCGGGGACACAGATTTTGACGGGTAGCAGAATACGCTGCAACACTAGTACACAGTACTCAAGTTGTAAAAAAAAATCCGGGGGGATGGTGGATTTTATCATATGGGGACATAATTTGTGCTGATAACCCGCCGAGGGTGGGAGACCAACCAGCATAAAGATAATTATTATACTCCTAAAACTATAGGTTACTTACGTAACCCCAGGACTCAGAGTAACATGAAGTGAGATGTCTCACTATGGGATGCGCCTCATCGCGGAGCAAACAGAAGCATCAATCTCATTACGCCAATCCTGATTGGCCGGTGATTCTTGACGTCAACGTCAGGGGAAATCACCCCCTATAAGTAGCCTGCGCCACGACGCATGCGTCATTCAAACACCTCTTCTCGCTTCAGAGCACATCTCGAACGGTAGCCGGGCTAGCTTAACAGTCCACAGACTGAACCCAAAGCTAATTTTCGGTCGACGGGCGTTAGCCGGCTACCCGATTCTCTCACAGAAGAGTATTATAGTCAACCTCGCCGTTCTTCCTCTGGAGTAAGGTAAGGTTTTGACTTCAAGTTAGCAACACACCAGTTGCTAACTTGTGTTTTTTCCCTCACTACCGACACCACGGTAGCGAGGACACTTTTTTCTTCTCTCTTCCACGGAGGAGAAAAGGATTACAGGAATATTACCATACCAGGTAATATCCTTGAGAGAAAAAAGACCCACGCTGTCCTTTTTTCCCCCGGATTAAAGACAGATCGGTAAAAAAAAAATTCTCGAACGTACCTGTCATGAGCGGACCCTCTCCACGCCTCACGGCGAACGAGATGGATGCCTCTCCCCCTCACACCAGAGGAGTCAGGAACTCGGAGGCTCGGCGCTGCGGTTGCGGGTTGAAAGTGTCAGGCACAGACTCACACCAGATCTGTTCGTCCTGCCTCGGGCTGGAACACGCCCAGGAGGCCATCGACAACCCCGGCTCGTGCGGACATTGTGCCGCCTCACCGTGAAGAGCCTCCACCGAAGGTTAGCGCAACAAGTTGGGGACGGGACCCCCTCATGTCCACTGATCCGCCGACCGGCAATCAAGACACGGGGACGTCTGCCGCAGAGATGGAGCCCCTCACTGCGGTCTGGGGCTCACCGACTGCGGCACCCGCAGAACCGGAATCCCGCGCCATATCAGGCCGAGATCCGGTGGAGGCAAGAAACGCGGGTACGGGGCCCCACGCTATACCAAGCTGGGGCTCCCGACTGGACCTCACCACGGTTTCACCCGCGGAAGATGTCCTGGAGTTAGACTGCATGGAGGACGAAGAGTACACCTCTGAGTTCCTCCTGTCTGACTCGGATGAGCAGGAAGACGACATCTTCATGTCATCGACTCAGGCTGCAAAGCCGGGAGCGATGGCTGCTCCCCCGGGCGACAGCACACCAGCTTCTCCCTGTCTCAGTATGGACCTACAAGCCGTGTGTCAGCGCGCTGCGGCCAAACTAGACATCCCATGGCCCGAAGTGGCCAAGGAGACCTCCAGGTCCCGTTACGAGGGAAAACTTTTTTCCCAAACAACGAGGGCAAAGAGGCAACTCCTCCCGGTCTTCCCGGAGATGTTGGATGAGGTGTCGGTCTCGTGGAGAGACCGGTCCTTTAGCAACAAGGCCCCAATCCAGGGTGCCCACTCCCTTGACTGTGACGGTATGGAGAGGCTTGGCCTGCTCCACATACCACCTATGGAACCGCTGGTGGCAGCCCACCTCCTACCGAGCAGGAACCCCACGCTGCCAGCAAAAACGGACCGATTCCAGTCTACCATGACGGAACGGGCCTACAGAGCCGCAGCATTGTCCGCCAGGGCTCTGAACGTTTCCTCGATGCTAACCGCATACCAAGCGGAGCTCTGTGAGGATATGTCGAGCAATCCTGGACCGGCCACTCTGGACGAGATAGCCGCGGTCACAGACATTTGTCTCCGTGTCCAACGCTGCGCCGTCCAGGCCACGGGCAAGGTAATGGGGATCATGGTGGTGCAGGAAAGAGCTAGATGGCTCAACCTCACCAACCTCCCAGACCGGGAAAAGGAAGATGTGCTTGACATGCCCATCAGTCCCGAGGGGATTTTCGGCTCCGCTCTCGCTTCCATGCAGAGGAGGTGCGAGTCGAAAAAGAAGGAAGACGAGGCTCTCCACCTTTGTCTCCCTCGAAGGGTCCAGCCGCGGCCTTTGCAACGGCGGCCCTTCGCAACGGCGGCCCTTCGCCCACACTGCACCGCGCTCTGCTGGGTTCAAAGTACCAGGACAGCAGAGGGCGCAGCCCGCCCCGAGTCCCCAGCCCAGGCAGGAGACGAGGGCGAGTTGGCCTAGAAAATCTCCGGTTCCGGCTGTAGCCCAGGCACAGCCGACCCAGAATTTCGGCCAGCAGGCGAGGAAGAAGAAGCGAGCGGCCTGACAGCCCCTCCTTCTCCCCTCCGTGACGGAGCTGGAAGTTCCTTCCCCGGCTCTAAATGTGTCCCCGCCGCCTCGAGAGATGCCTCAACGCCATCCTCAAGTCCGCACAAGACACATGTCACATCGTTATTGTCTGAATAAACCATTTTCCGCTGACGCATCCAGGCTCCGGCCAAGGGCGCAGCCCAAAAAAATGAAAAGAAAGACAATAAACAGTCCGTTAACCATAAATCCCCTTCTGAGAGCAGCTACGGCCTCTCTCAAAAGGCGGATAATAAACGGGTCTGTGAAGGCACCACCGCCACGCGCATGCGCAGTGCCGGTTGGGGCTTTAAGGGCACTACCGCCACGTGCGTACGCAGTGCCGGCTAGAGCTGTAAAGAACGGCCCGTCAATCCTTCCCCTTTTAAGAGCAGCTACGGCATCTCTCAAAGGACGGATTATTGACGGGTCCGTGAAGCCACCGCCACACACATGCGCAGTGCCGGCCAGGGCTTTAAGGGCACCACCGGCACGCGCAGGCGCAGTGCCGACTGGAGCCGTGAGGGCACCACCGGCACACACATGCGCAGTACCGGCTGGAGCTGAAAAGGCACCTCCGTCACGCACATGCGCTGTGCCGGTCGGAGCCATAAGAGTGACATCCCAGCTGGCTCTAAGGAGCATACAGCAGGAGATACTCACGATGTCTGCCTGGGCTTCTCAAAACAGTTATAATTTATCTGTTTTCACAAACCCAGTGAGAGTCAACCCACATTCTGGAGAGAAGAGTTCTCTCTCTCCCAGAAAGAAGGGTTTTATCTATAAAGCCCACCGAGCGGAATCAGATTACGGAGGAGAATGTCCTCGTAAAGCACCCGCTCAACATGGGCCTCATAATAAAACTAAACCCCGAACGCCACGGCTTACGGAGAGTTTTGGTGATTATGAAATGCGTAGTGGCACTACACCCGACTTTTCCAGTGCGGGACGCGCCTACGGGCGCAGTCCTTTCACGGAAGGTGGTCACCACGGACGCAGGTCAGACGGGCTGACAGGGGACTTACGAAGGTCGCCCGGTGAGAGGTCTCTAGAACAGAGACTTCCAGCGGGCACGCGTAAATTACCCGGAGCTTTTAGCGGTGTTCCCCACCCAAAAATGCTTCCTGCCTTCTCTCAGAGGACTTCATGTCCCCGTGAGGATAGACAACACGATATCGTGGATGAACCGCCAGGGGAGTTTGCGTTGTCTCCAGTCACACTGGCACACAAACTGATCCCTTGGAGCGGCAGACGTCTCCTCTCTCTGAGAACGACACAAGTACCGGGTGTTATGCACCTAGGGACAGAATTACTGTCAAAAGGTGCACCACTCTATGCAGACTGGACTCCTCATCCAAGGATCGAGAGTCCGCTGTGGGTGCGTTACGGCGGAGCCGCGTTAAATCTGTTCGCAAGGGGAGAAAATGCTCAATGACAGCTGTTCTCTTTAATGCACGATTTAAACGCACCGTTAGGCGGGGACGCACTCGTACACGATTGACCTCCGGGTCCTCTGTACACGTTCCCACCCCTGGTTCTGTTCCCCTTAACTCCGGCCAGAGTGAAAGAGCAACGCCACACACGTACTCTGATGTTTCCACCCTAGCCCGCAATATACGGGCTGGCGGGGATATATCAGCTGTTGTGCGGGCAGCCGTGGCAGCCCCCACCACGCAGGGACAGATTGTCTCAGGTGGGGAGGGCGATCCTTCACCCACGCCCAGAGCGCGGGGCACTATGGGCCTGACCCGTGAGTGGTACAATCTGAATACAGTGGGACTCCCTCAGAAGGTGATAAACACTATTCAGAGTGCGAGAGCTTCCTCCACCAGATCTCTTTACGACTGTAAGTGGAGGGTGTTTGAGGAGTGGTGCCTTCAAGAAGGGCACATCTCTTTTCAATGTCCTGTCGGGGTGATTTTATCATTCCTACAGGACTTGATCGATAAACACAGAGCTTTTTCCACGATCAAGGTGTACCTGGCTGCTATTGCTGCATGCCATGTGGGCTTTGAGGGTAAGACGGCTAGCCAACATCCTTTGGTTTGCCGTTTTATGAAGGGAGCGCGCAGGCTCCTCCCTGTCTCCAGGTCGCTGGTGCCCTTATGGGACCTGACAGTGGTTTTAAATGGGCTCAAAATGACCCCATTTGAACCCCTGGAGGGAGCTGACATGAAACATCTGTCACTCAAGACAGTGCTGTTACTGGCCCTGGCATCCGCTAAACGGGTCAGTGATATCCATGCACTGTCTGTACATCCCTCATGCACGCAGTTCGCCTCAGGGCAAACGAGAGTGTTGTTGAAACCCAACCCTGCCTTTACACCAAAGGTGGTTGGTTCGTGTACCCCGATTGACATTGAGGCATTTCCTCCGCAGCTGGTTTCCTCCGGGGAGCAGCAGCAGGATCTATTGTGTCCAGTCCGGGCTTTGCACACATATGTGGACAGATCAAAAGAGCTTCGTCTTAATGACCAACTCTTCGTGTCCTGGGCTAAACCTCACAAGGGTAAGCCTGTTACTAAGCAACGACTATCCCACTGGATCGTGGAGGCGATTGCTTTGGCCTATACGAGTCAGAAGCTGCAAGCACCTTTGGGTCTGCGGGCTCACTCGACTCGGGGCCTGGCTACATCCTGGGCTTTGTTCAAGGGTGTTTCCATCCAGGATATCTGTGCGGCGGCAAGCTGGTCTTCGCCACTCACTTTTGTCCGCTTTTACAGGCTGGACGTCTCCGCTCCAAGCATGGCCCGAGCAGTGCTGGGCACCTTGCTGAGTCGGGACTCCACCTGTTAAATTCTGGTTGATCGGTGATCTTCGAGATAAGCTCGTCTGGCAATACGGGAGCTACAATATCCCATAGTGAGACATCGAACGGAGTGTTATGAATGAGAACTATAGGTTACTTACGTAACCCCAGCCTCAGAGTAACATGAAGTGAGATGTCTCACCAGACGGCCCTCCTTGCTATGGTGAAGCGAGAAGAGGTGCTTATTTTGAATGACGCATGCGTCGTGGCGCAAGCTACTTATAGGGGGTGATTTCCCCTGACGTTGACGTCAAGAATCACCGGCCAATCAGGATTGGCGTAATGAGATTGATGCTTCTGTTTGCTCCGCGATGAGGCGCATCCCATAGTGAGACATCTCACTACATGTTACTCTGAGCCCTGGGGTTACGTAAGTAACCTATAGTTTTAGGAGTATAATAATTATCTTTATGCTGGTTGGTCTCCCACCCTCGGCGGGTTATCAGCACAAATTATGTCCCCATATGATAAAATCCACCATCCCGCCGGATTTTTTTTTACAACTTGAGTACTGTGTACTAGTGTTGAGGCGTATTCTGCTACCCGTCAAATTCTGTGTCCCCGGTTGAAGCTAACGTCCATCGTGTTCTGTCACTTTGTCATTTCATTACATGTATTGTTTTAGAGACTTTCAACGCTGTCATATTTCCACAGGGATTGTAAAGCCAGTCATTTGGCCACTGCTTACAACAACCGCGGACAGAAAAAGTACCTCAGGGTGGATTTTGGTGAAGCGGTGGAGGACTTCTCTTTAGCAATACAGAGTGACAGCAGCTTTGAGACACCTTTCTACAACAGAGGACTCATCCACTATAGACTAGGTAAGGGTACAGAGACCCCTTTTAGTCCAAAGTTCACAGGAGATAGAGTTATCTGTTATTTTCAAGCCTGACAGAGTACAAAAAATTCACTTACGCTTTGCTTCAAAATAAATGTATATTTAGGTTGGATATTGGATTGATATTCACTTGTGTTTTCTAGGTCTGCTTCGATAACTGTCGGAACCTCTTTTCTTGTGGATTTTTTTAGATTAATATAAAACTAACAATTAAAACATTTTTTTTGTGTTGCAATAGCTTCCATATGTGACCTATTGACCCCAAATCAATGCACCATTGTACAACATAACTAGACGAGAAGGATACACACCTCGTTGTACATTTAAATTGCCTTTTCTATTTGATATGAATATTGTCATGACAACTAGGCAGTTTCTTTATTGGCTGCAATGTTAATTGGCTTCAATATCATATTTGTCCAGTGTAGGATTAATATCAGAGGCCTGTACTACGAAGCAGGATTTTCGCTTAGCCGGCTAACTTCAGGGAAAGCTCAGGGTTTCCGGTCCTACGATGCTGGTTCTCTTTTTAGCAGGCTAGATCTCCATGGTAACTTATGCTGAGCGGCTAACCTGGGGGGTATACTACGAAGCAGGATTTTCGTTTAGCAAGATAACTTCTGGGATTTCCGGTACTACGAAGCTGGTTCACTTTTTAGCGGGCTAGATCTCCATGGTGACTTATCCTGGAACCTAGGCTGTGCTCCGAAGCAGGATAGGTTCCAAGATAAGAGATCAACTCAGCGAAAGCACCACGCCTGCTGACCAATCAGAGCTCAGTGTGCGGAGGAAATACAGTTTAAACTGCCGTTGCAGGAAAGACGGCCGGCCAAAATCACCGACTGTGTGAACGTGAAAATGAATAGAACAATTCACCTCCCATCTTCAGAGCAATCTGACTATTATAACTATACTATTATGTTAACAAAGCTTAATTAAATATTTGCCACAACATAAGTAACCGGATCAAAGTAACATTACGTTGCCTACAGTCCGCGGCACTGTGAGTGCAGACATTGATGTGTCCCATTATCATTCATATCACATCATATCACATCACATCATAATCTATCATATATTTCCTTATCTGAGTCAGCTGAGCCGTATCTGGCCGTGCGACACTCACAGTGTTACATACTGTATGCAGAAGTATTTTAAGCAACACATTAAGTTAGGGCTGTGCGATTATGGCAAAAATCATAATCACGATTATTTGGGTCAATAATTAATATCACGATTATTTTGACGATTATTCATTGACCATTTATTGAACTTTAAAACAAATAATATTTTACCAATAAACAAGATCAACAAATATGTTGGAGCGCAATTCCAAAACCATACTAAACATATATTAATATGATAAATAAAAATAAATTAGACCAAAATAAATGAAATCAAATATGTTGCAGTGCACTGTCACAACCTACTGAGAACTCCTTAACATAGCCAATATTTTGGTAAAACATATTCAACATATTCCACTCAGTTCAACGTTGAAGGCTGGCCAACCCTCATGGTCCAGAAGTAACAGGAAATGAATGTTGAACTACAATTTAAGACCAAATAAAAAATGTTTGGACACCATGGCAAACGCTGGTAGGGCTGCTCATGTCATCTCTTAAAGATTTTGTGCAAGAAACACCAGCCTGTTTACATGGTCTGGTTTCAGAGATGAGCACAGGCAGGTGACAATATTGCCACCTGTACTGAAGACCCTCTCTGAAGAGGAACTTGTGGCAGTGCTGCCACATATGACACAGGGCAAAAGAATAGACTCTGAACCCTTTCTTTGCCATTATATAAAAATAGTGTTGCTACAAAAGTATAAATTAAGCTTACTAATAAGACAACTCAGATCTGAAGCTACACAGGAATCTGCTGCCAAAGTGCAATAAAAAAGACAACATTAATAGAATCAAACCCTTTTTTTGTTGCATTTTATTAGAGTATAAAAAGAAATGCCTTTAAAATAGGGTGCAAGCAACACTAGTTTCTTAACCTGAATTGATAATAGACTATAATCAATTTAAACAGAACAGATCTTAATGTTTGCATTCTTATACCATTTTGTACAATAATTATAATGAATAAGTTCAAACTAAAACTTACAGCTGATTAATAACGGTATCTAACTTGAGTTTTTATTATATAAAAAACCTGTTGAAATGCTACTGTTATTTTTACTGTCCCCCAAAAGCCTCCAGGAATGCTTCTTTCACAACTTCGCCGTCTTTGAAAGACTTCATGTGTTTCGCAAGAACGTGACTGACACGATAAGATGCTCTGGTAGCAGCCTTGCTCTTGTTGTTGGGCCTGGTGAAAATGGACTGCTGTGCATGTAGCTGTCCTTTCAGGCCCCTCCCCTTTTGGGAGCGTAGGGCAGAATTAGGAGAGAATTCCGTCTCATAGCGTTTGTGCACTGTTTTGAAATGCCGCTCCTAAATTACCCTTCTTCGATAAAGCCACACTCGCATTGCAGATGAGACAGATGGACTTTGAATTGGAATAGATATACAAATAATCATCCTCCCACTCGGAGTGAAAATTATATATTTTGGGCTTTTTTGCTTCTACCATAATTGCGGTCTTGTGTGTGTGCGGACTGTCACTGCACTGCCCACTGCCCACTGCCCACCAGCCACGCCCCGACACATGGGGTGACGCCGGCCAATCACAAAGCTTTGATGCGTCCAAGTGCATTATTCTGGCACAGGAAGATTATGTTACAGGACATTAACGATAAAACAGAATATTGTTGTTCAATTTTTAGACACATCTCGCGATCGACTGGGAATCTCCCCGCGACCCTTCTTTTTAACGAGTTGCTGCTCTTGTTCTGACATCTTCGCTAGCGCTGAACACTCACAACACATGTCACTCCCACGTGGCCGAGTGGGCTTTTAGGGAGGGGCGAAAGCACACCCAGCAAAATAATCGTATTTTGTCAATTATGCTGTTTTCATAATCGTCACAAGCCATAATCGTAATCGCGATTAAAATAAGATTAATTGCACAGCCCTACATTAAGTTGATGAAACACTCGAGTCAAATGCAATTAAAGTCAGATCCACTCGTGTCTTAGACGGGGCAGTGATATCATATTCTTCTCGCCTACAAAGCCCTTAATGGGCAGGCGCCATCTTACCTTAAAGAACTCATTATACCCTACTGTCCTACTAGGGCATTGCGTTCCAAGAATGCAGGGTTGTTGGTTGTTCCTAGAATCTTTAAAAGTACAATGGGAGCCAGAGCCTTTTCTTATCAAGCTCCACATTTGTGGAATCAGATTCCAGTTTGTGTTCGGGCGGCAGACACCCTATCCGTTTTTAAGAGTGCGCTTAAGACCTTCCTTTTTGATAAAGCTTATAGTTAGGGCTGATTAGATTCAGCCCCTAGTTTTGCTGATATAGGCTTAGTTTGTCGGGGGACATCTTACTTCTTCCTTCTCTCTGTCTATACCCGTGTACACTCATGTTCCGATTAACCCAGCTTCCCCAAATGTCTTTCTTTTTGGTGTCTATATACGCTGGGATCCGGAGTCATGGATGATCCTGCGGTCCTGTGTCCTGGATCGCGAGCGCTGGATCTTGAGTCGTGGCTGTGGTCCTGGATCATAGGTCCTGGATGGATATCCTCGTGGATTCATCTTCCTATTATACACACATGCATTTCCAAACATTTGGACTACCTATGTTGCAAATGTATTATCTTTTCAATTTACACACGGCATCTATTGCACGTCTGTCCGTCCTGGGAGAGGGATCCCTCCTCTGTTGCTCTCCCTGAGGTTTCTCCCATTTTTCCCTTTAAACTGGGTTTTCTTTGGAAGTTGTTCCTTGTACGATGTGAGGGTCTAAGGACAGAGGGTGTCGTATTGTCATACTGATATTCTGTACACACTGTGAAGACCACTGAGACAAATGTAACATTTGTGATATTGGGCTATATAAATAAACATTGATTGATTGATTGATCATAAACCTGTTAATGTACGCATTCAAACACTTTTTCTGTTACCAGCTGTATTCACCTTGCAGGTGCAGCTATGTGGCTTTTATCCTGGATAAAGTGTTTAAGTCATGGATGTTTAAAGTTTAACTTCTTCATATGTCTAATATTAAAGTTCACTTTTCATTCAGGAAGTATGACGCGCTGCACTTTCAGTGCGCTTCTCCATGTTTGTGATTGGTCGAATGCTCCAAATACCACTCCTTTCATGTGAACGCGCACCTAACTAGATAGGACACGGCTGGCTTGAGCGATCCACTTGATAACCCGCTTCGTAGTACAGTTTAGCGAGAGCGCGTATGTTTTGGATTAGGCCAACTGGCTAACTCAAATATATCCAGGTTAGGTTGAACCAGCTTCATAGTACAGGCCTCTGGTTTGCTTTGGGGGGACAATGCTTCACATGATGCCAGAAAGGAAACAAAATAAAATAGAATGACTAAAATCCTATCAAAAAAGAGGTGTATTAATCCAATGCTGCATTGATTTGGACTCACATTGTGGTATAGTTACATAGATTGGTAAAATGATCAATCAAAAAAGCACAGCGCTGGCTCAGTGAACTATAGAAACTAAGCATTCTTTAAATAGCCTTTCCACAAGATTCCTGTTGGTTGTTTTAGCAGAATACCTTGTGGCAGTGACTCTTTCTTGAGAAGTCAACCAGCTCTCTTTTAATATAGATCTATAACATCTGTCATTAACTGTGTTGTGGTGCGGTCCCATCATTAGATGGGTTAATGTGTGTGTTTGAGTCAGTCGGTATGTTCTTCTTTTAACACCAGATGGAGCTGTGTACTCACTTGTTCTCATGATGCCCAGAACATAAAACTGCTGACTCTTAATGAGCTAGTTTGGCAGTACATTACATATCATGACATTTATCTATGAACATTTTTAATGTCTTATAGGTTTTTTCGATGATGCCAAGAGTGACTTCCAACAAGTATTGAAGATGAATCCAGATTTTGAAGATGCCAAAGTGAGCCTGAAACAGACACTTCTGGGCGGTATACTACGAAGCAGGATTTTCGCTTAGCCGGCTAACTTCAGGGAAAACTCTGGGTTTCCGGTCCTACGAAGCTGGTTCTCTTTTTAGCAGGCTAGATCTCCATGGTAACTTATGCTGTGCGGCTAACCTGGTCGGGACCTGGGGGGTATACTATGAAGCAGGATTTTCGTTTAGCAAGATAACTTCTGGGATTTCCGGTACTACGGAGCTGGTTCACTTTTTAGCGGGCTAGATCTCCATGGTGACTTATCCTGGAACCTAGTCTGTGCTCCGAAGCAGGATAGGTTCCAGGATAAGAGATCAACTCAGCGATAGCACCACGCCTGCTGACCAATCAGAGCTCAGTGTGCGGAGGAAATACAGTTTACACAGCCGTTGCAGGAAAGACGGCCGGCCAAAATCTGTGTGAAAATGAATTGAACATCACCTCCCATCTTCATAGCAATCTGACTATTATAACTATTATACTATCATGTTAAGAAAGCTTAATTAAATATCTGTCACAACATAAGTAACCGGATCAAAGTAACATTACGTAACCTACAGTCCGCAGCACTGTGAGTGCAGACATCGATATGTCCCATTATCATTCATATCACATCATAATGTTTCATATATTTCCTTATCTGAGTCAGCTGAGCCGTATCTGGCTGTGCAACACTCACAGTGTCACATAGGCTACTGTATGCAGAAGTATTATTTTAAGCAACACATTAAGTTGACGAAACACTCGAGTCAAATGTAATTAAAGTCAGATCCACTCGTGTCTTAGACGGGGCAGTGATATCATAAACCTGTTAATGTACGCATTCAAACACTTTTACCAGCTGTATTCACCTTGCAGGTGCAACTATGTGGCTTTGATCCTGGATAAAGTGTTTAAGTCATGGATGTTTAAAGTTTAACTTCTTCATATGTGACTAATATTATAGTTGACTTTTCATTCAGGAAGTATGACGCTGCGCTGTCAGTACACTTCTCCATGTTTGTGATTGGTCGAATTCTCCAGATACCACCCCTTTCATGTGAACGCGCACCTAACTAGATAGGACACGGCTGGCTTGAGCGAACGAGTTGATAGCCAGCGTTGTAGGACAGTTTAGCGAGAGCGGCTTCGTTTTGGATTAAGTCAACCGGATAACTCAAAACATATCCAGGATAGGTTGAACTAGATTCGTACTATACCCCCCAGGTTAGATTGCAGGCTAAGAGCTCAACTCAGTGAATGCACTACCTGCTGACCAATCAGAGCTCAGTGTGCAGAGTTTAAAGCGATCAAGTCATATTACAGGAGAAAGGAAATACAGAAAAGCTGCCGTTGCAGGAAAGACGGCTGGCAAAATTCACCGACTGTGTGAAAGTGAACATTAATAGAATATCACCTCCCATCTTCAGAGAAATATGACTATTATAACATTAGCGTTAAGAAAGCTTACTTAAATATCTGCCACAACATAAGTAACCGGATCAGAGTAACATTAAGTACAGTCCGCGGCATATCACTTCATAATGTATCATATATTTCCTTATCTGAGTCAGCTGAGCCGTATCTGGCCGTGCAACACTCACAGCGTCACATACTGTATGCAGAAGTATTATTTTAAGTAACACATTAAGTTGACGAAACACTCGAGTAAAATGTAATTAAAGTCAGATCCACTCGTGTCTTAGACGGGGCAGTGATATCATAAACCTGTTAATGTATGCATTCAAACACCTTTTCTGATAGCAGCTGTATTCACCTTGCAGGTGCAGCTATGTGGCTTTTATCCTGGATAAAGTGTTTAAGTCATGGATGTTTAAAGTTTAACTTCTTCATATGTCTAATATCATAGTTGACTTTTCATTCAGGAAGTATGACGCTGCGCTGTCAGTACGCTTCTCCATGTTTGTGATTGGTAGAATGCTCCAAATACCACCCCTTTCATGTGAACGCGCACCTAACTAGATAGGACACGGCTGGCTTGAATGATCCACTTGATAACCCGGTTCGTATTACCGTTTAGCGAGAGCGTGTATGTTTTGGATTAGGGCCTAACCTATCAGGCTCTTCTCTCCTCTTTCTCTGCTTCGATCTCTCAGGCAAAAAGCACTTTCTTTCAAGATAAGATCCAATCTTCCTATTCCAATCCCAAAAAACTATTTTCAATCTTTTCCACCCTCTTGGACCCCCCCAAAGCCCCTTCCCCCTCCTCCCTTCTGTCAAGTGACTTTGTTAACCACTTTGAAAAAAATGTTGATGATATTCGCTCTTCTTTTTCTGACTCACCTTTACTCACCGCTGGGTCACCAGACCCTCCTTTCACCCACACACTAACCTCCTTTCCCCTCTCTCTCCAAGTGAGGTTCTTACCCTAATTACCTCTGCCCACCCTACCACCTGTCCTCTGGACCCTATCCCCTCAAACCTCCTTCAGACTATCGCTCCTGATATTCTACCGTTTCTCACCCATTTCATCAACACTTCTCTAACTTCTGGTCACTTTCCAAATAGTCTTAAGGAGGCAAGAGTAAACCCTCTCCTAAAGAAACCCACTCTCAACCCGTCTGATGTTATAAACTACAGGCCTGTCTCTCTCCTCCCGTTCCTGTCTAAAACACTTGAACACGCTGTCTTTAAACAACTCTCCTGTTATCTCCATCAGAACAACCTTCTGGATCCGCACCAGTCTGGTTTCAAGGCAGGTCACTCCACAGAAACTGCTCTCATTGCTGTCTCTGAGGAACTGCACACTGCCAAAGCATCATCCCTCTCCTCTGTCATCATCCTGTTGGACCTGTCTGCTTGCATTCGACACGGTGAACCATCAGATCCTCCTTCGCACTCTCCAAAAACTTGGAGTTTCAGGCTCTGCACTTTCCCTCCTCACCTCATACCTCAAAGACCGCACCTACAGGGTAACTTGGAGAGGGTCCGAGTCCGACCCTTGTCAATTAACTACAAGGGTCCCTCAGGGCTCTGTTCTTGGTCCCCTCCTCTTCTCCCTGTACACAAACTCGCTCGAATCAGTCATTAGCCCGCATGGTTTTTCATACCACTGCTACGCTGACGACACCCAATTAATTCTGTCCTTTCCCCGCTCAGAGACCCAGGTCGTCGCACACATCTCTGCTTGTCTAGCTGACATCTCTCAGTGGATGTCTGCTCATCACCTCAAGCTCAACCTTGACAAGACTGAACTGCTTTTCCTTCCGGGAAAAGATTGTCCCACTCTTGACCTGACAATCAACATCGGCACATCTGTTGTTTCCCCGACTCAGACTGCAAGGAATCTTGGTGTGATCCTAGATAACAAACTGTACTTCACTGCAAACATCGCTGCTACAACCCGTTGCTGCAGATACACGCTTTACAACATCAGGAGGATACGTCCCCAGCTGACCCAGAAAACAACGCAGGTTCTGGTCCAGGCTCTCGTCATCTCACGCCTAGACTACTGCAACTCCCTCCTGGCTGGTCTACCATCTGCATGTGCCATCCGACCTCTGCAGCTCATCCAGAATGCAGCGGCTCGTCTAGTCTTCAACCTTCCAAAATGTTCCCACACCACTCCGCTCCTCTGCTCCCTTCACTGGCTTCCGGTAACTGCTAGAATCTACTTCAAGACACTGATACTTGCATACCATGCTGCGAATGGATCTGACCCTTCCTAAATCCAGAACATGGTTAAACTGTACACCCCAGCACGTGCACTACTATGAGCTCCCCATTGACATCAGAACAGCAGAAAGCCTGCACATCTTCCGGCGCAGACTGAAAACTCATCTCTTTCGACTCCACTTCGAGCGATATAATTACTAACAAAGAACTGCTAACAGAGCACTTATATACTAATAAAGGACTGGCTTATCTATAGCCAGTTGAGTAGCACTTGAAATGTTTGGCTCTATGAAACCTGATGTACTTATATGACTGTTTTCTTCAAGGTTGTGTCTTCCTGGTCGAATGTACTTATTGTAAGTCGCTTTGGATAAAAGCGTCAGCTGAGTCAGCCTACAGGGATGAAATCCAGAGACTGGCAGTGTGGTGTTCAATTCTACAGGTCAATTCAATCAAGGACAAACCGAATGAAAAACAGTTTTTACCCCAGAGCCATACGAGAACTGAACACCGTCAAACGCTGAACTGAACAGTTACAACTTCCAACTGCACTACTTTTTAATAGTTGTATTAACTTATGAACTGATCGACATCAGAGATGCAAAATATCATCCCTGTGTTGTTTTTTTATATTGTAAACTGTATTTAAATAATGTGCGGGCATGTATGGATGTGTGAGCATGTTTAATGTGTATATGTTTATATAGATAATATATTTATTCGTTGTATGTGGAAATGCACTGCGAGGATTGCTTTTTTAAATTTCGTTGTACCTGGTGCGATGACAATAAAGGAATTCTATTCTATTCTATTCTAAATGCAATGTAATGTATGTTCTCTGAGGGGAGGCTCACCTTCCCACACTTTGGGAACCCCTGATCTAGATCATTCGTACGGCACTTATTATGGCTGCCCCTGAGGGACTTCCAGGTCATTTCACTCGGTTAGGAAGGTTCCAAAGCTAAATGGACTATTCGACTGCAGCCAAAGTGTCAGAAAACAAAACCCTCTCTCTTTTCCTCTGTATACCCAAATCTCTAAAAACGGGGGTACAACGGAGCTGAAGAAGTAAAATCCTTTTCTGTTAGATGTTTTGGTTTTACACCTCCTTTTTACTTTACCTTCTTTAATGAATTATGTAGTAGGATATACACATATGATACAAAACCCTGAACATCCTGCTAAATTAAAAGTCATGGCCTAAAGGAGTGATGTTTTTAATGACCATGAAATACAACGGCCCTTATTAAGGTTTAGCTGGGGACTTTGCAGTTGTAAGAGAAGTAGCCTATTCAGATATTTTACTTAAGTAAAAGTTCTTATACTACACAGTACAAATACTCTCTCTGATACAAGTAAATGTCCTGCATTAGAAACGTTACTTAAGTAAAAGTAAGTGAGTATATCAGCAAAATGTATAGTATTTTTAAACGTAAAAGTATATGCAAAGAAACATACCAAATATATAAAATTGTTCAAAACAAATAAGTAAATTAACTTAATGCTCATGCCAAATACTTACTAATCTCTAAACTGCTTAGCTGATTAACAGATTTAGCTGTTCTCACTCATTTATAACTTCATCCGACTGCTTTGGCCATGCTTCAGTATTATTACTTCAGCTTCTTTTTTAATGAAAGTTATTTCTATACCCCTCCCCACTCAGTCAGCCATTCTGCTTCCCTCAATGCCCGTTGTTAACATTGAGGCACAAAATAAGCCCCCAATAAGTACGTTTTTGTCATTTTGTGATATTTTTCAACACTTGTGTGCTGCTATCTAATATAAATGTGTAATCCCAGAGATAAACTCTAAATGCCTTGGAAACTTGCTGCGTGTGGATGTCAGTCGACTTGGAGGAAGTTTTCTTGAAGTGTCCGCTGTCATAAGTAAGCTGACATTTCAAGTGTATTGCTTTTTCTTAACTTAATCTAACTTTTAATTCAAACTTTTCTTGTTTGTTTCCTCAGATAACTCTTCAATCATCCTCACGCCAAGTTTATCTTCTCAGTGTGGCTTCACCATCAAGAAAGACCACCTGGGAAACGCTGTGATTTATGCCTCCGTCCAAAACTGTTTTGATCAAAATGTGGTAAAAACGACTGAATGCTAGTTTGTGACACAGCACCAAATGTTTCTTTTGACGTGGCAATTCATTTTGAGACTTGTTTCCATGTGTTTTTAGGACGATAAAGCATTCACAACAAAACTAGGTCTGCGGCTACAATCTGACAATGTGGTAGACGAGTTTTACCTGGTGGAAGAAACTTGCTACTACTCTTCCTGGGCCTCCCGGGAAATTATCTGTAGACCCAACTACATGGAGGCAAGTGAACGCAGCATGGCATGTTCCCGTCTAGATGATTAGTGGCCTGATGCCTCGTACGAGTGTCAAGGCCGGTACATTTCATGTCACTGCAGAGATTGATTATCACTTATGGAGTGGCCTCATTTCTAGGTGTCTGTGAAAAAAGCAGCTCCAAATGATTATAACCAGCCTGCATACCCCTACTCGGATCCCCGAAAAGCTGCTGAGGTAAGATTGGCTAATTTTGCCTTTTTTTTCTTCTTTTCTTATTCTAGAAACATCTTGTATGTAATGTCTTGATATTTGCTTCACAGCAGCCCATGGACGCAGGCTTCAGAATCGCCACAGTGGTGTTCCTCACTCCTGAGGAGAGGGTCATGCAGGTGGACGAAGCCCAGAGAAATGGTTATGGGATCTCAAGCACTCTTACCAGGCTGGTTCTGCGAAGCCCAAATCCTTCACGTGAAACATACACCAAGGATGTAAGTGGACTGCAGTTCACTGAGATTCAAACAACTCTCACTTGATATCTTTCCCCTCAGGCAGACTTGTTGAATCACTTGCAGCCCATTAGATACTTGCTTACACTTACAGCCATAGATACAATAATGTAATCCGATGGATTACTTTGTCTGGAATCTAGTTGGCACTCTTAAATCAGTGAGTTCTTATTTATAACCCCCCATATTTTTAGGAGGGAAATTATTATGTTGCCACAGTACGCATTTACATCCACATGTTGTGTAATCTCCCCCCACAGGTAGCAGGTGTGCCGATGACTGTGCTCAGCACCTCGATTATATTTGAGAAGCTGACGACTCAACTTTATGCAGGAGCCGCTTGTCCTCAAGCTCAGGGTAATGTAAAGAGACTCACTGATGTCATGTCTTCTAGTGTTTTTCACTGGGAATATGGGACACTTTTTACTGTCAGGAATTAAAAAAAACATCTGCCACTATTATTTCTCATTCCAGCATTTTTTTTAAATATCAAACTTTTCTAAAAATGGAGCCAAAAATATCTTCACCAGAATTTTTATCTACGAAGTGCTTTATTTATTTAAATGACACTTTAAGGATGTGTTACTGTATGTCGTTGTAAAGCTGCTAAATTCATAATTTGAATTCTCCTTTTTCAGATTGTTTAAATAAAATACGAAGGATTAACCATTTGTTCAGTCAAAATGTTTTGAGGATTTCACTATTTCTGAAACGTTAGCCCTTTTCCTTAAAACGTTCCATGTTAGACCCTAAGTGCTGTATATATATTTTTTTTGGTGTACAGGTGGGGTTTTCTTTACTGAAACCTCAATCCGCTGGTTCCTGCCGAGGCGCATTGCCCCTCTGATTTGCCCGAAACACTTCAGACTGTTGGAGGTGAACATGGGCGTCAATGGGAGGAAGCTCGAAGCTTCAGAGATATCGGCCAGAAGCTATTCCCTGACTCTCGATGACCTTTACGTCATTGTTGAAATTCCTATTGGGGCTGCTGGTTGCCAGATCAAGGTTAGATAAAACAATTTAGTCCATAAATTGACGAGGTCGTTTTAGTCATGCAGCTATGAAAAAAAAAAAACCTGAAATACTACAAAAGGGCAAAATGTAGATGTTTATATTTCTTGGATCTAAAGAATTTCTCACAACAGTGGAGAAATCGGCGTAGTTAAATGGTACATTAAAGTCATTTTAGACTTTAGAGACAGTTTAACAAGCATTCACACTTTGTTGTTTCATGGAAGATAACACTACTGAAATCCTGTTGGTATGTACAAAACAAATGTAAACGGATCGTTTGAGTATGTTTGTCTGTTGCAACATCTAGTGCTTCATTGCCAGACAAATTTCCCTTTTTCTTTTAATCTGTAGATGATGATGTTATTCAGGAAAGGCCTTACTCAGGATGTTTGTTTATGCAGAGTCATGTCCAGGATGGTCAGTACTTCACTTCTTATATGAATGAGCTGATGCTCGAGTTGCTCTGGACTGAAGACGACACTAATGAAGACACGAGATACAAAGTCTTCCTCCCCGTCGAGACCCCCCTGCAGCTTCAACCTCCACAAGTCATTGACGGTGAGTCATATTATCTTGGTACTCATGCTACTTTTTTTACATAAATTGCAACCTGCCTACATTTCTTCGTTTTTGACCTACAGCCACTGTTCCCAAGGAGATGATGTTTAAGGCGTCGATTGGGCCGGTGGGCTATGATGTAATGCTAAAGAACATCAGGTCCCCCTATGAGGTTTTGTCCTTGGCCGACTGCTTTGCCAGAGGCTTTAAAGTCTTTGACAACATGTCCCCTAACGGCTGCTCCAAGGTCTATACTGTTGAAGTGCCCTTCACGGACCGTGTCGTAGGACAAATGGTGAGCCTTACACTCAACGTGGGAAATGCATTTATTTTTTTCTTCTGTCAGCTAATAACTATCTGTTTCTCCCAACAGAAAGAAATGGGGGTTACAATTTACACCCTTTATCTGACCTTTGGCTTCCTGGTCCTGCCAAAGCATGCTCCATTTACTGCCACTGCTTATCTGAGAGCTAAACTGGAAGACATAGGTCTGTACCCATGGATAAGAGGAATTCATAACAAAACGAGCACAGTTGTTTCAAAGTATTTTCCTCCCTCTGCAGATCCTCCGTCTGTAGCTCCTCCGTCTGTAGCTCCTCCCTCTATAGCTCCTCCCGCTATCTCAGGTAGCTGTGATGATAAGAATTTCTATGTCCTCGTGAAATACGGGACCAAAGGATTCAACTTTCAGACCATAATGGGAAAACGAATGCTGAACGAGAGCCTGGCTCAGCAGTACGGCATCATGGAGAACGACACACATTTCAGTTTGATTGTACCATCTTCTGCAGCTGATGCTACGGTCGAGGTATGACTCTTAACCAAAGTTTTAAATGTGCAGGGATTTGGCAACATTTGTCAAGATGATAGTCCTCTATAAATCATAATGTATTGTTTCTGAAAACTTCTCAGGCTGTTGCGTCGTCATCCATCAAGAGCAGACTGGATGTGACTCTGAGATATCCGAAGACCAACAAAACTATCCAAGACTTCTCCTTGGCTTGCAACTTCGTCACAAAGCTGATTGGTTTGTTAAAGAGAATACGTTTTCTTATGTAGGCTTGAATCTCCAATGCATACACATGTCTGATCGTCTTTTTCAGAGTGTTTCCCTAATGGGACCATCACGGTTATGGCTATAACCCTGGAGTCTGTTCCCAGTCTGAACCCCCGACGGCTCACCCTCAGAGACCCCGCCTGTGGTCCCACATACAGCAACGACCAGTACGCTTATTTTGTCTTCACTGCAAACTCCTGTGGGACGACCAGAAAGGTAAAGCATGCTGCTGAACAGCTTGCTGATTGCGGTAGGATTAAAACTGAGAAACGACTTCTTTCAATTTTTGTCTTTTCTTAGTTTTTGCCCAATATGATGCTGTATGAGAATGAAATCTCCATCACAGATGAACTTGGGAAAGCTGTCACAGTCGAAGGAGCCGGAGTTTGAGTGAGTATCTCGAGACTTAGAATCACCAAGCTGAAGGTTGGATGATTAATCTATTATCAAAGCTGTTTGAAAACTGACATGGAAGATTAATTAACAAAGTGCTTCCGGTTTTGTAAATGTCAGCTTTTTAATGCTTTCTGTTTTGTCTTAACAAGATAAACTTCAGGTCATTGGGTTTTAGACTTTTGGTCAGAAAAGAAAAATTCTCATCTTGGACATTATTCACAGTTGCATGTTTTTGGAGCAAAAAGGTTAAAGGCGGCCTATTTTCAGTTACAAAAACCATATTTGTAACTCGTTGGGAAAACTTCAAAAAAATACATTTCAAAAATCAGTTATTTGTAGCCGTAAACATTCATATTCACCATTATGTAAACTGACAGTCTGACGCCAACTTTAAAACAAATGCAGAGACTTTGTAGGCTAACCACGTGACACAACTTAGAACTTTAAAGACTCTTAAATGGTATTTTCCTTATCGGAAGTCAACTGGTACGCCATAAAGCCTTCTATGGTGCAATCCCAGATGTTACCGGTGCCAATGGGTAACAATTTAACAGTTCTAAGTGTCCCCCCTTAAGAGTTTTCTTCTTTCAGGCTTAAGGTGTTGTGTTACTATGACATCAACACAAACCAGGCTATGGGCTTCAACAGCCGACCTCGCAGGAGTGAACCATACGCTGACGATGCACGAGGCGAGATGCAGGTTGAAATGAGAGTTGCTTTGGGTAAAGAAAGTTCTTCAGGCCTTGTGTGTTATTTCTTTTTCTCGCATGCTTGCCAAGGATTAGATTTATTTTTGAAGTCTTTGAAGTCCTCCCAAAGCTAGAAACTGGGGGGGGAAATAAGAGTTCTATCATGTCAACACGTTGAAAAAGCTTAATGCAAAGAGACAGGATAACACTTTCTATCAAAATGCAGGATTTTGGGTAACTTGGAGACAGTTCATATGAATGTAGTTACTTTAAGTAATTGGAATGTTTTTTTTTCATAAAGTTATTCTTTAAACCAATGAACTGAGTTGGCACCTGGGATGTTGACTACATCCAAGTTAAACTCTTCTGCATTATGTACCTTAATGTTTCTATTCCTCTCTGAATCCTTAATAATTCGGGCCAACATGTTCTGCTTCACTTCAGATGACTCCTACAGTGCGTTTCACCGCGTAGAGGACGATCCCATCACAAAGTACCTACAACAGCCGCTGTATTTCGAGGTGGAACTGATGGGATCTTACAACCCTAAAGTATCTCTTGAGCTGGCGCACTGCTGGGCGACGCTGAAGGAGGACAAGATGTCCCTCCCTCAATGGGACCTCATTGTTAACGGGTAACTTGTGTATGTATATATATATATATATATATTTTTTTTTTTTCTTGTCTCAATTAACTGTTTGTCAAACTGTACAAAAGGGATGGTTTAAAAATCATAGGGTGCTAATGTTGCAGACTTTAGGACATCTTTACCCAAATAAAATATTTTTATTTTCTCCATCAGTTGTGCAAACTCAAGGGACCCGCACCCAGTGATCTTCCACTCTGTTTTGCCTCAGGGCAGAGTTCATTATCCTTCCAACTTCAAGCGGTTTGAGGTCCCTATGTTTGCCTTTGCTGAAGACAAGGATAACTTGAACCGCCAGGTACTATCAGTCATAAGAATAAATGGTCTTGTTTTTTATTTTTTGATGTTCAGACTTTGGAAAACAAAAGTACGCTGTCTATAACAACCCTTAAATCTGTTCATATCTTGTAGGTCTTTGTCCACTGTGAGGTGGTCATCTGTGATGTTAGAAATCCAGTGGATGTGCAGTGTTCAGACCAGGACAACACGATGAAGGGTATGCTCTCATACATGCTGATTTCATTATCCAGTAATGTACAATAAGGTTTACACGTGTTGGCTCAAATTATCAAATGTGACTATGGCTTTTGAATAAAGTGGCTAAGATATATATATTTTCTTTTTTCTCCCACAGGTCAAAAACTTGCAGTTTCAGATGACCCTGGTTTCAAAAGCGTGACTTCGGGACCAATCATTATAATGCGCTCCTAAACAAAGTCCTAATAAAATATTTAAAAATAATTCACACTTATAGTATTTACTTGGGAATATTGGAGATTTTTTTCATCTATAGTTGTGTTTTCTATGGTTATGGGGAGGTCCAAACTGATTCTCCATTTCAAATCACATATATTTAAATGTAGTATGTACTGCTGTTTTGGACTTCCAGTGAAGAAGAAGTCGTCTTGCCAATAACGAAGTAAAGGCCAGAATATCAAATTGCCCCGAGTTGTATCTGTTGTAATCTTCTGGGCACCCAAATATGGCAATATGGGGACAGATGTTCACAGTGAGTATTTTTGAGATATCCTCAAAACTTCTGCCAAAAGGAAAACACTAATGGGCAGGAGAAGAACATATGGGATAGGTTGCAGGGAGAGGCTTGACATTTGTCACAGATGTCAATAACAGTGGGATATATTTGTGACAATCGTGCCTTTGAGAAATGAACCCTGTACAGCACCTTGAACTGTATGAGTGAGACGAGCACAGGATGAACTCGTATGAATCCTGTTAAGAGCCGTGTCCCACCAGTGATCACCCAAGCTCACACCTAGCTCAGCCTCCCAGGCAGCCTTGATGTTAGTGGTATGTGTGTGAGCTGTCATCGGTCAGGAGTTTGTTATATATTTTTGAAATAAGTGACTTTTGAAGGGGATCGGAACAAAGAAACTCATCCCATATTTGATTAGGGGGTAGAGAGGGAAAGGATGGAAACAGGGATTTGGTACAGTGTCTAATTTGGAAATAACGAAAAAGGTGAGATGTTGGGATTTCAAATTCCCTTGATATATCAGTAAAACTACGAAAGGTATTATCCTTATAAAGCTCTCTAAAAGTCCTCAGGCCCTTCTCATGCCATACAGAGAAAGTGGGGTCAGCTAAGGCAGGTCGGAATAAATGGTTTCCCAATAAGGGAGCTAAAGTGGATGCAGAAGTAAACTTAAAATGCCTCCTAAATTGGTAGTAGTAGTAGATTTACTTATGGGTGCCTTTCCTTTCCATAAAAAGCCAGAAATAACCTGATCAAGAGTCTTACAAAAATGTTTACGTAGCAATAGGGGGAGACATTGGAAAATAAATAGGTACTTAGGAAGAATGTTCATTTTAACCGTGTTAATTTTACCTATAAGCGACAGAGGTAAACTCGTCCATCTTTGTAGGTCTGACTTGATTTTAGACATTAAAGGGGAGATATTGGCAGCGAAAAGGGAACTTAGTGTTCTTGTTACATTGATACCTAGATACATAAAGCCAGAGGGGCTCAATCTGAAGGGGACATCGGACTGGTTCAATTGTGATGCCAGAGCGTTAACAGGATAACATTCGCTTTTGGAAATATTCACTTTGTAACCTGAGAATGAACCAAATTTTGTAAAAAGATACAATTGCTGGTATAGAGTTACTGGAGCTTGAGACATACAACAATAAATCATCCGCGTACAGGGACAATTTAAATTCCATCCCCAGCCGTGATATCCCAGTGAAAGTGTTTGAGGTCCTCAGATATATTGACAAAGGCTCTATGGCTAACGCAAAAAGCAAAGGAGATAGTGGACATCCCTGACGGGTTCCTCTGGATAAAGTAATATAAGGAGATTGAATGCCATTAGTGGAAATACTAGCTTGTGGGGATGTATAAAGAAGGCGTATCCATGAAATAAATATATGACCCAGCCCAAATGTACTCAGTACAGAAAGTAAATAGGGCCAGGAGATTTTTTATTTTGCATGTTATTTATAGCGAGGGAGATCTCATCTGAGGTTAATGGAGAATCAAGTTATTTTGAAACACCAGGACCTATAGTAGGGAAATTGAGATTGTCAAAGAAAGCGCCCATCTCAGAAGTGTCGGATGGCGATTCAGACTTGTATAGAGAAGAATAGAATGAGCCAAAGACTGAGTTAATGGTACTAGGATCGGTATGCACCGTGCCTGATGAATCTTTTATCTGGAGGATTAAACGCGAGGCTGCCTGACGATGCAATTGGTGGGCCAAAAGGCGGCTCGCCTTATCACCATGCTCATAATACGTTGAACGTGAGCGTAAAAGAAGGCGCTCTGCATCAGTAGGTATGAGATCAAATTCCGTCTGTAATTCAACTCGATCTTTGTGTAAATTGGGAGAGAGACAAATGGCTAATTGCTGATCTATTTTTGTTTATCTTGCACGATATATCATTAATTTTGGCAGAACGAGTTTTATTTAACTGCGCAGAATAAGAGATGATTTGGCCCCGTAGGTAGGCTTTTAATGATTCCCACAGCAGAGAACAAGAGATGGGTTCATTGTCGTTTTGATTGTTTGTAATAAAATTATCAATTGAAATTGCAATACATGTATTACATTTGTCATCTGACAACAGCAAAGTATTAAACCTCCACGGCGTTGAGTATCGTGGTTGTGGTGAAATCCAAATATCCGGTGAAATCCAAATATCCAGAGAAAGAGGAGCGTGGTCGGAAATTACAATAGGGTGATATTTAACTGACGACACTTTGGTAATAAGTTTGGCATCGATGAAGAAATAATCAATTCGAGAAAAGGATTTGTGCATATGAGAAAAGAAGGAATATTCCTTAATGTGGGGGTTATAGAATCTCCAGGGGTCAACGCAGCCGTTCTTGGACATGAAATCAGAAAGAGTTTTTGACATGAGTGATGCGGTCAGCGTTTTAGGAGAAGAACGATCTAGACTGGGATCGACAACGAGGTTCATATCCCCTCCAAATATAAGCAGGTTATTATGCCGTGACGGAAGACATTCAAAAAGCTTGTTCATGAAGTGTGGGTTATCAAAATTTGGGGCATAAATATTGACTAACGATACAGGAACATGAAACAGTGTGCCTGAGATAATTAAATACCATTGTCATCGCTATACACTTGGAAGATGTGAAATTAACAGACTTACCAATTAAAATGGCAACCCCTCTGGACCAGTGGCGTAGCCAGGAATTATTGTGTGGGTGGGCCTGGAGAAATGTAGGTGGGCCAGGGGGAGACTCATTAAGCATGGGGTCTGAGCTCAAACTTCATTAATGATTTTATTTATTTTTTAATGCACTAATAAAACATAAGCATAAACTAGCAGTGAAAACAAATACACTCGGCTCGGCGGCCACAGAAAACACAGGCTCGGCGGCCACAGAAAACCCAGGCTCGGCGGCCTCAGAAAACACAGGCTCGGCGGCCTCAGAAAACACAGGCTCGGCGGCCTCAGAAAACACAGGCTCGGCGGCCTCAGGTTGTTTATCCTTGACACTGACAGTCGCATGCACACACACACACACACACACACACACACACACACACACACACACACACACACACACACACACACACACACACACACACACACACACAGAGACATACAATAGTCTGCAACCACAGCTGCGCTGTTGTTGCAAATGCAACAGTCTTTTGTGTCTGCTGCGAGACCACATCGCGCGTCTTCGTATAGAAGACGGAGGAGAGAAGAGTAGATAAACAGAATGGAACTGATGGATAAAAGACAACGACGAGGCATGGACATCAAACGCTTCATGAAGAGGAACTGGCTGCTCATCGCTACGATGATCGCAGTGGTGTTGTCATCCACATGACTGGAACGGTGGCTTCAGGTGTATCCCGCATCCACATGACTGGATAAAAAATCCAAATAACACCCAAATAAAAAGTTAAAAATAGAAACAATTATATTATATTGACGCACCAAATAACTAGGCTTCATTACAATTACAAATGAGTGAAATGTGAATTAGCCTACCTTTTTGATGATCACAGCAGGAGACGACGGGGCTTGGTATTGAACAGCGAGATGATCTCGTCATGCTGCAAAGTATCGGCCAGTTCTCTTTCAAATGACAGGAGCGATAAGCTATTCAGACGGCCAGTCACCATCGATGCCCTGTTGTCCGTCTTGATTCGATTGACTGTAGAAAATAGTCTCTCCACAGAGCAACTGGTCATCGGTAGAGTAACGAGTGCCCTCAGCAGACAATTCATATTTGGAAATATGTCACTTGGGCAGGTGTCGATAACTTCCATGAGTGATGGAAAGAGCCTGCCATCTTCCTCCTTTCTCTTTAGCTGTTGTACAAAAACAGTGTGTTCTGCGGCCTTCACTGTTATTCCAAAGTGGGCACTGGGTGACTGTATTGCTGCCATCTCGCCAAATGTCTCGGAACCGGGCATGCAGGCCGCTGCGGCTTTCATCAGCCCATATGAGTCTGCTTGGAAACGAGTGTCTAGCTCCATTATCTGCCTGTCCAAGATGTCATTATATAATCTTATTAGATCAGAGTTGTCCCTCACAGCGGTCGCTTTGCCCATTGTCGATTCCACATGAGAGTCACCCAACCTGGCTGGCATCTTCCTCTTTCGGGAGGCAGTGACGTCCCAGTTCAAAATGTCGTATTTCAACATCAAATCCTCCGTCAGTTTCATTACTTTGTCCAAGTCATTTTTGGAATTATCCCTGCATGCAGTGAAGCTCTCCTTAAGTCCATCGATTAGATGTATGCAATCTGTTATAGAGATAGTGGCGGATTGCAGGCCCTTCGTGGCGAAGTCACTCATTTCAAACAACATATTAAATGTTACGAGAAGAAATACAAATTTCTTGTTCTGGATTTGTTGTAAAAGAGAGTCAGCCTCGATTTTCGTCTGACCAGTGCTCTCAGAAAATGCGGCAAGCGTTTCTAATATTGCATCAAAAAGACTCAAAACCTTATTAACTGAACCAGACCTGGAACTCCATCGCGTGTCGCAGCCCCTCTCAAGCTCTCGCGCTGGTTTATGCGGGCGGAGCTGTTTCTGTATTTCAATAAACTTTGCATGTCTATGTGACCCAGTCATTACATTATGTAAGGAGTTCAAAATATCAAAAAAGGTTGCGACGCTGGGTGATGCCTTGGATGCTGCGCAAAGCACAAGGTTGAGACGGTGCGAGTTACAGTGCACATAAACTGCATGGGGGAACGTTTTCTTCAGAATTACTTGAACCCCACCTTTTTTGCCGGACATCACTGATGCTCCATCAAAACTAAATCCAACACATAATGCGGGATCAAGCTCTAATGCCTCCAGTACTTGTAAAATCTTTTCTGATATTACATTTGCAGTCATGTCCCCTGTCTCTACAAAACCCACAGCCCTCTCCTTCAACACTCCTTTGTGTAGGTATCGAACACAGACAGCCACCAGTTCTCTCTTGGAGAGGTCTTTACATTCATCTGCGAGAATAGCATAATATGTATCCGGCTGATCATGTAATTCACCTTTTATTTTCCGGATGAGTAGAGATGCAGCTATTTCCAACAACTCATTTTGTATTTCAGGGCTCATGAGTTTACCATTCTTCGGTAGTTCGTCCAGGCGCATTTTTATGTCGGGGTCATAAGTACAAATTAATTTGAATAACTCCAAAAAATTCCCCCTGTTCAATGCCTCCGCATTTTCGCGGTGCCCCCGCAAAGGTATGTCATGCTTGGCGCAAAATAAAACGAGGTCTATCACAACTTTGATGTGTTCTCGATTTCGTTCTATAAATGATTGATTAGCAGCATCCCTGTTAAGCTGATTAATAATATTTCCCTTGCCTGACCCTGACTGGTGGCATTGCTTATAGCCTTCTACTTTTGCCAATGCTGAAACATGTTGTTTGCTAGCCTCATGTTTTACACAAAACTGAGAAATATGCTTCCAGTCCTTAAATCCATCTTTTACGAATCGATATTCGCCTGTCACTTCAGGGAAATGGCGACATGCCTTACAAAACACTGCATCTCTGGATGTGCTGTATTCAATCCAATGAAATCGGTCATAGCACCGGGCGGAAAAACTCCTACTTTTTCCTGACAAAAAGGTGGTGGCTGGGAACACCTTGTGTTTGGGCTGTGTCGGGGGCTCATCTATACCTGACAAGTCTGATGGTGCTGCTAACTTTAAGTCTGTTCTACCTGAGGCTGAGGTCAATGCTGTAGGTTCTTCGAGAGCAGCTGCAGTGGAGGAAGGGAGTGGAGGAGGATGAGTTGTGATAACATTAGCCATCTCGAATACTGACTCTGGCGCTTGCTGGGAAGAATCACTGTGAGCAGCGGCAGCTGCAGTCGGTGTCTGAATGGATTCGGAGGTAGACGCCTGTAGTTCAGCAGAATCCTCTGTGCGAACTCGTTTTATAAATTTAAACAAACTCGTTTGTTTCGCCATTTTTCAATCAACTTGGTACTGTCGGCCTACAGTTGCGCGCGCTAGATACTGGCTGAGAAAGCGCGCGAGAGCAGTCAGGAACGTCAAAATCGCTGTGACACGCTGATTGGCTGTGGGTGGGCCAGACATGCATGTGGGTGGGCCCAGGCCCACCCAGGCCCACCCACAGCTACGCGGGTGCTCTGGACTTAGAGTTGAAGTTTGAATGGAACACCTCAGAAACCCATGGACACTTAAGCCTGACCTGGTCTGTGGAGCGCATATGGGTTTCTTGTAGAAACATTATGTCTACATTAAGTCGTTTCAGATGAGCAAATACCCTGGATCTCTACCTTTAATGTTCCAGCTTACAAACTTCACTGGTGAGCCAGTATGAGCGATTCCTAAATTGCTAGTATTGGTGGACATTTACTGAGGACTTTCTATAAAGAGAGAACTGACTATGAAGCACCACCCCGAAAGAGACATAGAGGGAAACAAAGCAATAGAACAAATTAATTAAATTAAAACTGCGGTCGCAGTGATGAGCGGGCCCTCGTGTCCTTGCACCTGTCGGGGAGGGCAGCCGGTTGTCTTGGCATCAAGCAGACACGCGCGAGTCCTCGGAAATGAGCCGTTTGTCATTTCTCAAATGTTCGCGTCCCAGACTCCCAGGTCCTCCGGCAGCGACCCGGAAACGGATGTCCTAGCACTTGGCACATTTAATAAAACAACATCACGAGATCTCAGGCAATACGTACTTTCAATTCGTCGAGAGATCAGAGAGCAGATATAAAAAGGTATTTCACCCAACATGGCTTTATAAATGAACTTGTACCAATGACTGAGCCTCTGTACAGTTAGTGAAGGCAGACCTGTATGTATATGTATAATATGAAATACAAATCTACTTTTGCTGAACAATAAATACTTTTTTTACACTACTGAAAAATGTGTGTTTTTCCTTTCCATACATATGTTTTTACAATATGTTCTTAATAAACTAGGCATACATCAGCTCACCCTGTGTGTGTGTGTGTGTGTGTGTGTGTGTGTGTGTGTGTGTGTGTGTGTGTGTGTGTGTGTGTGTGTGTGTGTGTGTGTGGTGTGTGTGTGTGTGTGTGTGTGTGTGTGTGTGTGTGTGTGTGTGTGTGTGTGTGTGTGTGTGTGTGTGTGTGTGTGTGTGCAACCCAGTCTCACGGCATTTCGTGAGACTGGGTTGCCCTTTTTTTCATGTTGCACAGCACGATTTTAAAAGCAATGTATTTCTACTGGTAATGTGTTTCGTGCCTGCAGGCTGCAGCACGTCTTTTTCTCCGGTCGGGTCGAGGAAGACCGGAAGCTGTGTGGTTCATAAAAACATGTTCTTACTCAATATCAAGCCACAGTTATTGCTTTTATTTTAAATCGTATAATTTCGGACTGTTGTTGCCGTCTGTGAGGAAAATAAATGGGGCTCAGAGCCTCAGGATACTGAAATCTGTATTTTTTAAATCTTTTTTTCCTTCTAATTTGTTATTCTTTTCAAAATAACACACTGTTATTTACTCACCAATAACACACAATTATCCTTGCTCTTATTTATTGGTTTAATTCCATAATCTCGGTTTTTTTTGGCGTCCGTCAGGAACTGAATTTCAAAATAAATATAACCGAAAACAGACGTAGGCATTTCGAGCGATTACCCAAGATCCTCAGCTATGGTTTTAAGCTCGCTGATTGGATGTGTTAGCTGGGATTTGGTGTTTATATTATATGAAATCCGGAAAACATTTTAAAAGAATAAAATAATACTTAATTCCGAGTGCTCTTGCTTTTCTCTTTGAAAGTCATCACATAACGGCATTGTAATACACGGTTCGGCTGCATTACATATTACAGATCTGCCGTAGTTCTTTATTTAGAGAGCCCTGATGAGAAGACCTTTGGAAAAACTGGAAGAAATGCCGCCGAAACTGAATACTTGACGTGGATCATAAATATATCAACAATTAAACAACATCTTCAATTTCTCTTCACACAATACGTCTCCTTGCAGTATCAACACTAATTCGGCTGACTTTTACATTTGATCTAATTCATAGATAGGTTATATTTACACCATAACGGTGCACAGCTGATAGAAAAGCACTGTAGTTTTTAAAGATATTACTGATTTTCTTTGAATGTAAGAATGTAAATACTAAGTCTGAAATAGTATATCAATATGCTGTAAAATGATGTGAAAGCATGCATAAAACTATACATCTTCAGATGTTGTACATACACACTAATAATACAACGTTATTATGGCTGTGTGTACCTTGTGTGCACCTCCTAGTGGTTAAAGCACGTTATTGAATTATTGTTTTTATGTGTTATATTTGATTAAAAAAATATTAAGAGTACATACTTTCATAGGGGGAAAGTATAAATATAGAAATATAGAATATACAAATCAAGAAGATACTATAAGTGATCTCTACAATAAAACAGTTTAGTGCAGGATGTACAAAGATATTAATAGGAGGAGGTGCAAAACAGAAAAACGGATTAACCTTTATTTAAACATTAAATAACAGATTAAGGTCTTTGGGGGTATCTATCTACAGATAAATATTAAGCCTGACAAAGTACTTAACGTCTAATATATAGCTTTCCTGCAATGTTAATTATGTTGAAGCACTTATTTTAACTGATATTATACACATTAATTATACTCTTATGTATGTAGATAGAATAAGAAATGTGAAGAATATGACAGTTTAATGGTGGAGGTACACACATATTGATAGATGTCTTGTAATGCACTGTTGAGGAACCTGTGACCCAAGTTTTTCATTCATTGCATAACTACACCGTAGTTGTGTATGATATGTCAATAAACCTTTGAAAATCTTAAAAGGGATGTGCAAAATAGCCATAATATACAGTCTTTAATTAACTATTAGTAGAGAATAACGAGTAATGAATATACTTTATTACTTGTTTCCATTCATGTCAATTACAGATACTGAATTTTACTCAGGTGTAACTAAAATCTGATTTAAAGGTTGTTTATATTTCACATCATTAATCAGAATCTGCAAAGTAACTCAAATAAATGCAGTGGAGTAAAAATACCAGGTTAATCTCTGAATTGTAGTGGAGTAGAATTACAAAGTAACAATGAGCTGTCATGTGGGTATATATTAATGCTGTGCATTATGGACGCAAGCGATTTTCACCCATTTATTAATTATATGTTTTACATTTGATAACACCAATGTGTTTAATACTGGCAACTTTTAATTGTGGGAAAAACGAAAACGTTCAGTAGAGACGTCCTATAGAACATTTTGCAAAACACAATAGACAGCATGTGTAGTTCTGGGGGGGGGTGTTCGATTCCAGTTTTGATTTCGTTCCATTTCACACAGCTGTTTGACGCTCTGCGTAACCTTACGGGGACTGTAGTCCTAAACGATAGCTGGGGATTATGGGTAATGTAGTGTCTTCGGCCATCCTAAACTCAGAAATGTTGACAATCGCAATGATGCTCGAAATGTCCCTTATAGGCCTACGTCTGTTTCCGGTTATTTTTATTTTGAAATTCAGTTCCTGACGGACACCAAAAAAGCCCGAGATTATGGAATTAAACCAATAAATAAAAGCAAGGATAATTGTGTGTTATTGGTGAGTAAATAACAGTGTGTTATTTTGAAAAGAATAACAAATTAGAAGGAAAACATATTTAAAAATACAGATTTCAGTATCCTGAGGCTCTGAGCCCCATTTATTTTCCTCACAGACGGCAACAAAAGTCCGAAATTATACGATTTAAAATAAAAGCAATAATTGTGGCTTGATATTGAGTAAGAACATGTTTTTATGAACCACACAGCTTCCGGTCTCCCATGACCCGACCGGAGAAAAAGACGTGCTGCAGGCAGTAGAAATACATTGCTTTTAAAATCGTGCTGTGCAACACGAAAAAAAAGGGGCAAATCGTGTTGGTGAACACGAATCAATAGATTAAAAATCGTGTTGGTGAACACGAAATGCCGTGAGACTGGGTTGGTGTGTGTGTGTGTGTGTGTGTGTGTGTGTGTGTGTGTGTGTGTGTGTGTGTGTGTGTGTGTGTGTGTGTGTGTGTGTGTGGAGAATCCTTAACAAGCCTCACCTGTGCTTTGTCATTAAGTGGAATATAAAGCAGCTGCTGATGTCTCAGTTAATCATCCAGTCCCCTTCCTTTTAGACTTGTGTTTTTGTTGGAAGGTGTGCTGGACATTGCCAAGCGCTGATACTGACTGTATTATTTTTGGTTTTACTGCTTACAAACTGCAACATGCTGAGGCTTGGGAACATGTAAGTTACATTTCTTGTAGATTTCTTTCTATGTGTGTGTACTTAATTGTCTCTAAATGATGTGTTTTATGTGTTCAAGTTTGTTATGGATGGCTGCAGCTATCATCTTGTGTCAAGCCAGGTCTAATTTGAAGCTATATTTGCAGTCAAGTAAGCTTCAATTCTCATCAAGTCATTTTACACAGCATATTAAGTCGGTTTACATTCTCCTCACAAGCCTTTTCTTTTAACAGGCAGTGGGTTAAGGTCTGACTGTGCCGCAAATGTAATGAGACTGTCGTTGGACAAGGCTTTAGCAGTGGGAAACCAGCTTGAGGTGGAGGCTATCAGTAAGTATTAACTGCTAATAATGCAGCTGATTGGTTCATCACTGAGGAAAGGGGTCCCTGACAAAGCTTATTGTCTCCCCTCAGATGGCACCAAGCACATTTTGTTAACACCTAGCATGGCTGCTCAGTGTGGATACAGCATGGAGTCTGACCCGTGGGGTAACACCAGAATCTACACCTCCCTGATGGGCTGCTTTGTGGACAACAAGGTTTGTTTTGAGCTAAAGTGGTTTAACAGCATTCAATGTAATTTTCTACCAAGTTTAGCTGTGCTAATTCTGTCTCAAGTGACTGAATTAATGGCTCAACAAACGCATGGTTGCTCCCATTTTTGTGTTTCCCTGAATTTATTTGCAACCCCTTACTGTTAAAAGACCCAAAGTACATTTCCCTTTTTGTTTGGTACATCCCTAAAATATTATCACTGCTCCACTCAAAACTGTATTCCTCTATTAATCTACTAGGTACTTTCTTGACTTGTTTGTTACATACACAAATATCCATTTAGACTTCAAATGTGTCCCTGAAGGCAAGGATATTACATGTTCAATGACAAAGAAGCTGGAACCAAAGAATATTGGGGAGTTTCACTTAATTTAGTTTTTTTAATATATATTTATAGGATGATGCTACATTTAACGTTGGCTTGAGACTTCAGATGTACGGCGAGAATCCATCAGACGTGGTCAGTCATGATGTGTCTCAGACTTGCAGCTACACTCGCTGGGCCTCCAGGGAGATCCTCTGCGACAGGAACTACATGGAAGTAGGTCATCTTTATATTGATGAGTCCACCATCTTGTGTGTATGGAAACGAATGCTAAAACCACCATTTTCTGTTTTAGGTTTCCCACCACATGGCTAACCTTGATGCTGAAGCTAAGGGTCAGACTCGGGATGGTAAAGACGAGAAGCTCAACGCCAATCTTGAAGTATGTTGAATTAAACTGTTCAGATACTACAGTTTAATTCCTCCCTACACCAATGAGGATTTAATTATTTGTTCTTTCCTGTAGGCCTCTGGTGCATCACAAGGTATCTGGAAGATGACGTTTTACACCCCAGAACCAGTGGCCATGGTGTTGCAAGAGGCTGAACAAGCCGGCTACGCTGCCAAAACTACCTCTAGTCGTCTGGTTATGCGAAGCCCGTACAATACAGCAGAGACTTATTCAGAGGATGTAAGCAACACACTCCTATACAGTGTTTATTTCCTTTCCCTCCTTGTCAATTATATTAAACCTCTCCTCTCTTTAGGTGGCTGGAGTCCCCATGGAAGTTTTCAGGGTGAGCGCCTACTACATGGCACCACAGGGTCTGAATGTAGTGAACTTGGCAGCTGCTTGTCCCAAAGGTGAGTCCTGAGCAACATATTGCATTCACAGTAAGCTTAGTTGTTGCACAGTTAACCTCAACAGCTCCATTTTGTCATTAACAGGTGGCGTCCTCTTCACCGAGGATATGATCTCTTGGCACGTACCTCGCCGTGTGACTCCTCTGTTGGACGGCAGAATTACAGTCTCAGAAATGCACATGGGAATCAACGGGCAGAGGCTTGATAGATCTCAGATGGCCGCACGGGGGTACACACTGAGCACCACAGACTTCCACATCGTCGTCGAGATCCCAGTGGGCTCGCCTGATGGTTACTACAAGGTTGGGGAAATCTCTAGATTAGAAATGCAAGAGTCACTAGTGCATTTGCATGTTTTATTGAAATGTCATGAATTATTGCAGAGCCATGCCCCAGATTACCAGTACCACATCACCTACTTTGTGGAGCCCATGCTTGAGGTACTGTGGAGAGAAGATGACACCCAAGATGATACCAGATACAAGGTTTTGTTCCCCATCATGACCCCTCTGATGCCTCAATCTCCCCAAATCCAGGATGGTAAGTCACATTTTCTAGTAGGTATGAAAAAAAATGACATTTGAACTCGGGCTTGCTCGGATATATCCTAAAGACTGCTAAACCATGAAATAAAGTCTTCAGTTTTTGCAAAATGGTGTGTTTGGATGGGATTTGAAGCCAAGTACAAAATCTACTTTTGCTTACAAAGGGCACTTTTTTGATTTTTTTTTTTAAATAGCACTCAATCCAACTACTAAATGTTTCTCTATCAATGTTGAGGCTGGTTTAGAAGTTGTAAACCTGCCACTTTCTGTTCCTCAGACACTGTCCCAGAGACTCGGGTGTTCAGCGTTCTCTTGGGAACCTTCCTCCATGACGTTGAGCTGAGGAACATCACCTTCTCCACCGGGGTCCTCACTGTTGAGGAGAGCAATGCCAAAGGCTTCACAGTCCAGGAACACAGCTTGGCTAATGGCTCCAAGAGCTTCTCTCTTCAAGTGCCCTTTGATGCCGATGTTGTCTTAAAACATGTATGACATTATAGATTCAAAATATCACTTTGTACCAACATATTTTCAGTGTTGCTGAGCTTTTATTTCATTTGTTGCAGAATCCTGAGCGCTTGGTTACATCCTACTTCCTCCCTCTGATCTTTGGGTTGATCGTCCTGCCTGAAGAAACTCCTTTTGCTCTCCCGGTCGACCTGCGGGCCTCTCTGCAGGATGTTGGTGAGATCATATTGAATTTGCTTTTGACAATATCTTCATGCAAATTGTGTTTTCTAAAATTAAATCAAACATATATAAGAGTAAAAGCTACACAATCAAATGGATAATGCATGTTTTGCTGCTCTAGTGCTACCCATCATGGCTGGCACCTGTGACCAGAACCAGTTTTACATCAGCGTGAAGTTCGGGAGTCACGGCTCTAATTTCAAGGCTATCGTTGGACCTCGAGAGCTGACGGCTGAGATGGCTGAAGACTACAATTTCTATGAGAACGGCACAGACCTCAGCCTCATTCTGCCATACACTGCCAAGGACGCTGTTTTCGAGGTATGTCAAAACTACAAAATCCCACCATAGATCTTCTGCATTGGCTAACTTTACTTTCTTTTCCACAGCTGCTCACTGCAGAATCAGTCAAATCCAGAATTGACCTGCTTCTGTTGGATCGTGCAAACGACTGGGTGCTTGCTGATCTCTATCTGGCTTGCTACTTCCCCTTGAAAGCAACAGGTAAGATGGAACATGTAAGTATATTTGCTGCTTTAATTGATGGATTTGTGTTGCTTTACACATTGCCTGCTTCTTCCTCCAGAGTGCCACCCCAATGGCACAATGACCGCTGTGGCTGTGAAGGTTGAATCGACTCGTAATCTGAAGCCAAGTCAGCTGACGCTAAAGGACCAGTCCTGCACACCACAGTTCAGCGACGATCGCGTTGCATATTTCTCCTTCAGTGTGGATACCTGTGGAACCACCAGAACGGTGAGTGTGAATCGCATTTAAATATCAAAAGGGTTTTTTGTCAAATGTTAATGCGTTTTTGTTATTAAATAGTTCTTTGACAACTACATGATGTATGAAAATGAGATCCGCCTGTCTTACAACAACGCCAAAGGAGCAGCCAACACATCACCAGTTGATCCTGATTACAGGTAAAATATTTGATTCTGTATAATTGGAGATGAACACCTTCAATGTATGCATTTATATATTTTTTTTTTTCCCCTAATAGGCAAACCATTTCCTGCTTCTATGTGGTCAATGAGACTCAGACTCTTGCCTTCAGCGCTAAACCAAGAACCTATGAGCCCGCTGCAGAGATCGGCACCGGGCAGCTGATGGTGCAGATGAGGCTTTCCCAAGGCATGGTGGAATTTTACAACATCTTGTTCATGCATACAAAAAACACTGTTTGCAGGTCTCCGTTGAAAAAGAGATCTATGATCTTAAGGGACCAATCTGATTAAATAAAGGTTTGAAATGACATGAAACTGTAAATGTCCAGGCCTCCTGTCTCTAACGGGACTCTTCTCCTGCAGATCCATCCTACGAGCTCTTCTACCAAGCAGAGGATTATCCAGTGGTGAAATATCTGCAGCAGCCTCTGTATTTTGAGGTGGAGCTGATGCATTCTACCGATCCGCACTTGGAACTCATTGCTGAGAACTGTTGGGCAACCCTTTATGAAGATAGGACATCTCTGCCAAGCTGGGACATCATTGTGGACAGGTAATGTTGTGCAAAACTAACTACTAACCACTCATTTCATTTGTTTGACTGCTGCTTTATTAACTTTCGAATTCCTTTACTAGCTGTGAGAATCGCAATGACAGCTATGCTACAATTTTCCATCCCGTTGTGAGTGACTCCAGAGTTTTAGTCCCGTCCCACATCAAGCGCTTCTCTGTAAAGATGTTCACTTTCACTAAAGATGATGAGGTTCTGAAAGACCAGGTAAGACTTGTAAATCCAAATCTGGAGTCTTTTGGCCACTGCTGCATGTAGCCATGTGCAATAAATCATCCTGTCTGTCCACAGATCTATGTCCACTGTGATGCAGTGATTTGTGACACAAGCAGCCAGGCAGATGCTCCCTGCAGGGGCCAGTGTGTGCATCCTCCAGGTCAGAGCTACTCAAGACCTGCAGGTGTAAAAAAGGGTAAGTGACCGAGTCTGAACAAATGTAGTCGATCTGGATGTGCAGTTGGTAATCTTTACTTGTTTTGCAGAACGAAGAAGCACCGACTCAACACGCCAAAGGCAGATCTCCTCTGGGGCAATTATTCTGTCTAACCTTTGAATATGTTCTACAAGTGTTTACATTTTGTCATTTGCACCTTATGTAATTGTGTTCATTGTTTTGTTTGGGACCAGGGGAACAGTTTTATCAATGAATGTACTGTACTGCCTTTTATATTGATGGATGACATAAACGACTCGTGTATTGTGAAAAAAATAAACAATTTTTAAAAAAAGCCACATTTATTTATATAGTCACTTTTATCAATGTATTGCATCTTCTGTGGTCAATTTTAAGGGACATATTAATGAAAGCAGGTTCTGCGTCAACCAGTACCCTCATAATTTCAAGAAAATGCAGAGAAGCATCAACATATGTAGCAATGATCCATCCATCTTCTCCCGCTTATCCGTGGTCGGGTAGCAGCAGAGAGCCCCAAGCTTTCTTTTCCCTGGCGACATCAACCAGCTCTGACTGGGGGATCCCAAGGCGCTCCCAGGCCAGCGAAGAGATATAATCCCAACCGATAGCTGGGGATTCTGGGTAGTGTAGTGTCTTCTGCCATCCTTTACTCAGAAAAAACATTTGTTTCTCCGGATCGAAGGGGGGAAATACAAAAACATTGCACACACTTTAAACCAATCAATGTTGTGTAATTAACAAGGATAATCTGGTGTTTTTTTGTCGATGAGTAGTGCAGATATCACTGTAAAATCAATCGACAGTAAGCGGAATACTTTCGGGTGTACAATTCTCCGTTATCCAATGGGAATGGACGCTCACATTGCCTTTAAGGGCAGCCAACATAAAAGAATGCCGTGCTTCCATGAGCGTCAAATCCCGACGCAGAAGGGAATACATTGCAATGAGTTGAAAGCTATTTGCGGCCCTTTATGACGCTGATGGAGCCTAGGAGCGTCACAATTGGACGCCACGGACACTGACCAAACGTCACTATTGGACGCTTGGGGAGTGAGAGTGTGTTGCCCAGGTGGCATCCTAACTAGGTGCCCGAACCACCTCAACTGGCTCCTTTCGATGCGAAGGAGGAGCGGCTCAACTCCGAGTCCCTCCCTGATGACCGAACTTCTCACCTTATCCCTAAGGGAGACACCAGCCACCCGGCGGAGAAAACCCATCTCGGCCGCTTGTATCCGCGATCTCGTTCTTTCGGTCATGACCCATCCTTCATGACCATAGGTGAGGGTAGGAACGAAAATGGCCCGGTAGACAGAGAGCTTTGCCTTCTGGCTCAGCTCCCTTCTCGTCACAACGGTGCGGTAAAGCGACTGCAGTACCGCTCCGATTCTCCGGCCCATCTCACGCTCCATTGTTCCCTCACTCGAGAACAAGACCCCGAGATACTTGAACTCCTTCACTTGAGGTAAGGACTCATTCCCTACTTGGAGTGGACAGTCCATCGATTTCCTGCTGAGAACCATGGCCATGGGTGCTGATCCTCATCCCAGCCGTTTCACACTCGGTTGCGAACCGATCCAGTGAGTGCTGAAGGTCGCAGACCGATGAAGCCATTAGAACCACATCATCTGCAAAAAGCAGTGGTGCAATCCTTAGTCCACCGAACTGCAGACCCCCTCCCTCACGACTACGCCTCGAAATCCGATCCATGTATATTACAAACAGGATTGGTGACAAAGCGCAGCCCTGGCGGAGGCCAACCCTCACCGGAAATGGGTCCGACTTACTGCCGAGGACCCGGACACAGCTCTCGCTTTGGGAGTACAGAGATTGGATGGCCCTGAGTAGAGACCCCCTCACCCCATACTCCCGCAGCACCTCCCACAGTAACTCCCTGGGAACTCGGTCATACGCCTTCTCCAAGTCTACAAAACACATGTAGACCGGATAAGCGTACTCCCAGGCCCCCTCCAGGATCCTTGCGAGAGTAAAAAGCTGATCCGTCGTTCCACGACCAGGAGGGAATCCGCATTGTTCCTCCTCAATCTGAGGTTCGACAATCGGCCTGACCCTCCTTTCGAGTACCTTGGAGTAAACTTTCCCCGGGGAGGCTGAGTAGTGTGATGCCTCTGTAATTGGCACACACCCTCTGATCCCCCTTTTTAAAAAGGGGAACCACCACCCCGGTAGCAATGATATCCTATATAATAAACAACTAAAAATGATATGTTGATTTAACAATGAAACAAATGTTGAACAAGTTGAACAAACAAATGAAAGACGTTCTGAAGTTATTATTGCCCCGCCTACATGAGACGCACTAAAACATGATTGGGCGTTTTTTTCTGCATGTGGTCACTTCCGCCTTTCGGGAACACAACAAACCTTAACAGAATTCACAGCCAATGGAGCAAGACAACCCTCAAATACTTGCAAATGCTCACTCTGAGTTTAAAAACTAGAACTTCAAATGTGCAGAAAAACTGTATACAAAGTTTATCTCCTACTTACAGTCCAGGTACTCTTTGTTCAATTGTTGGCGATGTCTGTACTAGCAGTACTCGAGTTGAGGCGGGATGGCATCCCCCCTGAAATAAAAACGGTCAAAATCATCCCCCTTCTAAAACTGCCATTCCCCCTTTCCATCCCTTATGTAATTTTATCAATGAACGTGGCACTGGTATTACTGCTATTTCAACATTAATTTTGCGCATTTTGAGTAAAATACTGTGGGCGAGGGAGCACGCACACACGCAATGACATTTTTACCAAGTCACTGACGCTACACTATGAGAGTGCCCTAGAGGGCACCGTGATGCGCCCGTTTGATCAATGCCAGAAGCGCAGGTAACGGTCATCACAATGGCCAAGCGACCCGGAGGACAACGCGATCTGAAGGACTTCATATTTAAAAATAACATTTCAGGTAATTCAAGTCAGTAATCTTAGTCATCATTACTTTAGTCACCAAAGGTGGAATCTATGGACATAAGCAGCAATAACAACTTAGTTTGGAGTTTAGCTACGTTTTTCTCTCGTGTTAGCGAGCTGGTAAGACTCAAAACTGTTGATGAAATGATACGACCAGCACCAGAAGAGCTGAAACCCCTCCTTCAAGCAGTGAACACTCTGGTCATCTCCACAGCTGAGTGTGAACGTGGGTTTAGTCAGATGAACATTTTAACGACAACTAGAATCTACCTAGAGGTAAAAAGCATGTCAGCCATGGTTTTCATCTAGTGTGTTGGCCCTCCACTGAACAAGTTCAGACCAGAGGTATATGTCAAGACTTGGCTTCAAAGCCATTGCTAAGCAAACAATCCGAAAGCAAGAGCCAGAAAAATTGAGACCAAAAAGCATGATTATGAACATCTTTGGAAACTTCTATGATATGGGGGAGAGTGGAGTAGGCCAACACATCCTCACTCCCAGGTCGGCCTATGTTGACGTTATGTCAAGTCCCCTGTGTCGGCTTTTTCCAACGCAAGGTGGGGGGGCTTTGAGTCCATTTCCAATACAAGGGGGGTGCCCTTAGCGTCCATTTTCAGCTTTCCGGGATGTCCATATGCTTCTATGGACGCTCATGGAAGCACGGCATTCGTTTGTGTCGACTGCCCTTAAAGGAATGGTATGCTCATGACACTCATTTTTTTTAAATTATCATCCGATAAAACAGACCAGTCTCTGCCAGTCTCTCTTTTTTTTTTTTTAATCCGATGACATTATCAGTGATTTTAAACTGATTATATACCGAAATAACATCAACACTGTGGGCGCCGCCATTTCCCGGACGTGACGTAATCCATGCGTTTGGTTTTCGAAGACACGTTGATCTCCATGTTATTTACTGTAGTTTCTCTCTTCAAATATGCCTCACTGTATCGCGAAATATTGCCATAATTCGGATAGGAACAATCCACGGAATGCTCGGTTCCATCTGTTGCCAAAAGGTAAGCATAAGAAGTACATTCGGAGGCAGTGGCTAGCGAAATGTGGCCGGCCCAAACCGAGAGATTTACAGGCTCATGTATGCAGCGAACATTTCACATTTCCGGACGACTACTCTGAGAGTATGATCAAACATAACATGGGATGTAAAGAACAACCATTACTCAATGGAGATGCAGTACCATCGGTCTTTCTGGTGTCATCACCGACCAGGACACCAGTTCGGCCAGTAGAGAAATCGCCCCCTGCAAGTGTGAAGCGACGGAGGAGCAGAAGTAGTGCTCGGAGTAAGAATAAGGTATGTTATAGCGCATTTCCATTGCAGCGGCTAGTCCCGTTTTAACGTCCAGGCCAGGACAGTTTTTGGTGGCCTTTCCATATAGCGTAGGACCGGCTAGTGTGTATTTTACCCCAGTTTTTTCCGGCCCCATAAAATCGTGATTCTATGGCCAGGGACAACGAAGCTGAGTATGCTAAACTAGAGAGGGAATCGCTAGCAAGGGTGGTACTACATGCATACATATAGTATCTTATATCATCTTCCCATTATACACACATGCATTTCCAAACATTTGGACTACCTATGTTGCAAATGTATTATCTTTTCAATTTACACACGGCATCTATTGCACGTCTGTCCGTCCTGGGAGAGGGATCCCTCCTCTGTTGCTCTCCCTGAGGTTTCTCCCATGTTCCCTTTAAACTGGGGGTTTTCTTCGGAAGTTTTTCCTTGTACGATGTGAGGGTCTTAGGACAGAGGGTGTCGTATTGTCATACTGATAAAACATCAAAACGTCTTCCTCTGCTGACGAGTCCAAACTCAAATATTCAGCCATGTTTCCGTGTGTTGACAAAGTGAACGCATGGATGACGTCACGACCATCACGTGACTACTGAAAATGGCAAACATGGCGGCGGCCAGACGGAATATACAGGTCTTGATAAAAAAGAGCTATAAAATCATTATTTACCGGGGAATATCGCTGATTTCTTCAGGGTATGTAGGTTTTGATTAATTATCTAATGAGTGGACCATTCCTTTAAAGGCATGTGAGCGTCCACTCTCATTGGATAACGGAGAATTGTACACCCGGAAGTAAGTATTCCCCTTACTGTCGATTGATTTTACAGTGATATCTGCACTACTCATCGACTAAAAAACACCAGATTATCCTTGTTAATTACACAACATTGGTTGGTTTAAATTGTGTGCAATGCTTTTGTATTTTTCCCCTTCGATTCGGAGAAACAAATATTTTTTCAGAGTAAAGGATGGCAGAAGACACTACACTACCTGTGAGAGAGACTTCTTTTTCAGCAATGTTGATGGAAGAAATGGAGGCTGGAGTCCGCTTTATATCAAACATTGACTTTAATTGAGAGTTACGGCCGGAGTGAGCTCAAGGCATTTCCACAACATGCTCTGAGAAACCCCTTCATCTCACTAACCAATACACAGAAAACACAGGCAATTCTACCAGAGGATCCGGGAGGAGCCTCTGTTCGCGCCTCTCCTAATCATAATTACCAACGCATGGTTTCAGAGACAAAGAAAGTCTGTTAAAGTGATCTGCGCAGTTGGTCACACTCCCCCCAACAGGAAAGCGGGACCTTTAACCTATGCCTTGCTCTAAGTTATAGCAGACCCATGTGAAAGACCAAAATGCTCTCTTGCACAGACACTAATCAGAATATTCTCTGACAGATCCACGCTTTTATCAATTTATTGATAACCAATTAACATTAGTCTAAGAATATTTCAGTCACTACTTGAATCAAATAAAACGTCCTCAGAGTTGGGTGGATTTCTCATTACATTAATTACATCAAAAACAGAATAAGATTGGAACAGCCAATCACAATGGTTGATACAGACAACCATAATAGAAAAATCATCTTTCTTCAGTGTTTGATTTATTTTGTCAAGAAGCACAATAATAACACACATGCAATACAAAAATATAATAGTAAAATATATGTTTCAAAAAACAAGATCTTTTATCATTTATCCCTCAATTAATCTCATTCATCAAACACAAATTCAAATTCAGCTTACATCTTTAAAGATGTACTTCAAGGCAATTACTTATTAAAACACAATTAGAATGTAGGATTATAAGAAATCCAATTGAGGTATAAATCAGAATCAATAGGGATTCAGTTAAAATTCACAGTTAAGGTATAAATTCACAGTGATGAATCGATCAATCTGTAATCTGTAAAGGTACAGTGTTCTCAATTTTTAGCATTACTTTATGTTTACTTCAATACACTTATTCAAGAGTAAGGCACTTTACTACATACATTTTATTCGAATACATTTGTTCAAAAATCTGAAAAGGAGAAGTCAGACATTTTATTGAAAACAACCTGAGTAAGGAAAAGTCAAAAACATTTATTCTTAACAACCTGAGAAAGGAAAAGTCAAAACATTTATTCTTAACAACCTGAGAAAGGAAAAGTCAAAAACATTTATTCTTTATTCTGAGTGTCGACTTTAATCAATTTATCAATCACTGAAAGGAGGTACCCAAGGTACAGGAACGGCCACGGAGACCCATGGGTCTGGAAGCTCGGCGTCGTACATCAACATTGTGTCATCTACAGTAGAGTACCCCACTAGCCTCTGTGGGGCCTGGAGGGCAGTCTTGGCAACCCTGCGTATGGCTAATTTAATTACAGTGATCAAACAGGTCACTAGGATTAGCACAACCAAGATAAACACTGCAACAGTAACAACAAATGTAACCAACCCCGCTCCCCAGGACCTAAGAGTTCCGCTTAAATCCCCAAATGTAAACCCATGAGTTTCATGCAATTCTTTTATCCCATTAGCTGTGTCCTGGACCATATCCGTAACTTCAGGTGTGGCGTCAGAGACAAAGGAACAGCACTCCGCACCAATTACTTTACATGCGCCCCCCTGGGCAGCTAAGAGGAGGTCCAGCGCCATGCGATTCTGTAGTGCTACCGTCCTAACTTCCTGCAATTCTTTATGTTCCGCTAACATCGCGATACTTGATACATTTAGATGATGTTCCACTACTTTGGATAATGCCATGATCTCCTGCTGACTAACATAAATGCCGTACCAGGGCAAAAGTAGGCTCGCTACCTGTTGTCCTTTTGTAATGGACCTGCTGTTCCTGTGTAGAGAGGGAAGTATCGCTGCAATCTCATTTGCCTCTACTTTACGGATTAAAGGAATTAGGTAGGCTAGATAACAGGTGCCATAAAAAACGTCATATGGTACGCAGCCATAAACCCGGTCCCCACAAACTAAGTAAACTCTCTGTGGGAGGGGAATTCTGGCTAATTTTACCCTCACTATGGTATTACAGTCGCTGTGTCCCACATCCGGAGAGGTGTGAGATCCTGCTTCGTTCTGGAAACAGATGGACACATTCTTCCATTCGTGTACTACAATTGGGGTAACATATACTGAACAGTCACGTGTAGGGGGATTGCCTAAGGGTATTGGTTTCGTGCAATCATGTATTTTAACCTCAACGGAGTTCACTGTTCTGGAGCCAAACCAGGGCACAACTGTTACCAAAGATTCAACCAGCAAAGATGCCAGGTGTGGTTGTTTTGTGCACGTTGGACTTGTGGAATTAACCGAACAATTAGTTTGTACCAGAGCTAACTGGAATATGTATTCAAAAGCTAGGTTAATGTATTTCTTCACATATATTAGTTTTAAAAACATCACTCGTTTGAAACCGTTCGGCAGATAATTTGTATTTACTGTCTCAACAATGAGAGAGACCAGACCCTTGTACTGTAACGGTTTATCAGAGTCTGTTGGGTATGAAGGAGTATAGCAGTCCTCAGCCTCATCGCTAATCCTAGAGTAAATGTCATTCCAACTGATTAATTTATAGTCCGCTCTTGCAAAAGGAATTGGGCTAAACATAGGAGAATGCATGGATTCTGGCATATTTTGGCATAGCCAACAGTTGCTAATATTACGTTCATGTGCGTAGTCTAACATTAAGCTTACTGCAGAATTAGTTTTAGTTTGTTTAAAAGGAGTGATTAAGGCCTTTTTTGAAGAATCTACATCACCTCCTGAGTGTTTACGTGGAGTGGATGGAACATTTGTTTTTCTATCTGGTCCAGACAGGTTGCATGCAGTAGCACCTGGATTGGGAACCTGGTAATCTGGTTTCCTCACTCTACATGTTACTTCATCCTTTATCATTGCCTTATACTGCTCTCTAGTGCTACACCACAGTTCTGGGGGCATGTCTTCAATGGTGTCGAGTGCCATTCTCACCCCCTCAGACGCCACTCCGTCCGCACGGTACCGGTCCATTGGATATATCTCCCATGTTGAGTAAACTGAGGACACATAAAATACAATAATACAGTTAGATGAATCACATATTGAAGCTGGACAGTTAAAAGAAACAGTCTTTGATTTGTGATCAGGGAGGGAGACAATCCTCCTGATTCTTCCTCCTTTTCTTTCTCGTTGTGTCTCTCGCACCATACTGAATGTCTGTGTGGTGATTGGATACAACCTGTCCTTGTCGCTAGGCACTGATTTGCCCGTTGGTGTCGTTTTGCCCTCAGGGTCTGGGCCCTGAGTGGTCAAGTCGTCTGCGCTTGTAGATAAGAGCACCTTATTTTCTTCCTCAGACGGGCGAGATCCCTCGCCACCTGTCGTTGGGATTTCCACAGCTCCATCTAGCAGGGTGACCTTGGCCAGGTGCAGAAGACCCAGCATGACGATGATGATGACTGCCTTCACACGCCAGCATCCGGTAGAGGGGAGAGACGACATCTTGTAGCGTGAATCCACTCCGGTCTCCCTTGTACTCTCAGTGCTGTTCTGGTCACTATTAACACCTGGAAAGGACCTTTCCACCTGGGAGACAGAGCATCTTTTTCAAGAGATTTGATTAGTACATTATCACCAATCTGAAACGGGTGGGTGGGCTCCTCTCCCGGCTGGGGGAGCCTGTCAGCCACCTGCCTGTGAAACTTTCTCAACATGTCAGTTAGATATTTGACATAGTTAGTCATGTAATCCTCTGTCCACAAAAGAGTGAGTTTGTGGGGTGTTACTGGGGGGCTAGATCCTGCGAACATTACCCTTCCCATCAATACCTCATGTGGGCTAAGCCCTGTCGTTGCATTTGGTGAGCTTCTGATGGAGCACAGAACTAGCGGCAGCGCGTCTACCCATTTTAGTCCTGTGGTCAACATTGTTTTAGTGAGTTTCTCCTTTATAGTCAAGTTCATTCTCTCAACCTGGCCTGAGCTCTGTGGGTGATAGGGAACATGCAATTGCCATTTGAACCCTAACACTGTAGCTAGATTCTGGGTTATCTTAGAAATGAATGCTGGACCTCTGTCACTGTTAATTCCTGTGGGCACACCAAATCTAGGAATAACATCTTTGAGAAGACACTTTACAACTGTTCTAGCGTCTTCTTTTCTGGTAGGGTAGGCCTCTACCCATTTGGAGAACTGGCACACTATTACCAAAAGATGTTTGAATCCTTGGCATGGTGGCATATGTGAAAAGTCAATTTGCATATTTACAAAGGGCCCCGAGGGGGGCGGTAAGTGTTCATGCTGAATTTGACCACTTCTTTGTCTTGTCTGCTGGCATATCATGCATCTGTCTACCAGGGTCTGTGTAGCTAGTGTAATGCCTGGAGCAAACCATTGGGACTTTATAATCCCATTCATCCCTCCTTTTCCTACATGTGATTTGCCATGTGCAACATGTGCCAAAACATGGAGGAACGAACGTGGACAGACCATCCGTCCGTCTGGGTGGAGCCACAAGCTGGACTCAGCGTCAAGTGTACAACCTCGTCTTAGCCATAAATCTTTCTCCCTAACATCAGCGCGGGCTTGCATGTCCGCGACATCATTAAAGGAAGGCAAATAAATGGGTTCTGCGGGTTGTGTCAAGGGGCATTGGAGCACCATGGAAGAAGAGGAAACTGCTGCTTGTTTAGCCGCGGTGTCGGCTAACGCATTTCCACGTGAAATAGGATCATCAGAATTTGTGTGAGCAGCGCACTTAACCACTGCTAGTTGTGTAGGGAGCATGATAGCGTTGTGACACAGTCATGTGTGATTTCAAAATCTGGAATCGGTACCAGCGTAGCTGGGTTTAGAGGGGGAGAGCGTTTAAGAGTGATGTGTGGGCTTGAAAGAATTATTGCTTCATAACCAGAGCGCCTTGCTGCTGTCATATGCTGAGTAGCAGAGGTGTTCAGAATATGTAAAACTGCATGTGGGACATGTACTACACAGTCACTGGCCAGTACAATGGGAGAGGATTGTTTGATAACAATTGCAACTGCGGCTACTGCTCGCAGACATGAAGGCATACCAAGTACCACAGGGGAGAGTCGAGATGAGTAGTATGCAACAGGCCGGAAATTAGAGCCATGCTTCTGTACCAAGATGCCCGTCGCGAAGCCCCCCTTCTCATGGACGTGCAGGTGAAACGGCTGATGGTAATCAGGGAGCCCCAGGGCAGGAGCTGATGTCAGGGCTCGCTTTAAGTCCTGAAAAGCTGTGTGCATGTCCTCAGACCATTGAACAATGTTAGGAGCAGCCTGCAGAGTGGCAGCACGCAAGACAGAGTCCATCGCAGCGTACCCGTATATCCAGTGTCTGCAATAGTTAGCCATGCCCAAAAAAGACAGCATGTCTTTCTTTGTGCGGGGTGGTGCCACTTTGTTCAAAAGGCAAATCCTTGCTGGCGAGAGGAGTCGGTGTCCATCCCTCAGAATGTGACCCAGGTATGTGACCTCAGTCTGGCAGTACTGCAACTTAGCCAGGGATGCTCTGTGTCCGCATTCAGAAAGTATTTTCATGAGCAGAATGGAGTCGATGCGACATGCGTCCATGTTGGGAGAAGCTAACAACAGGTCATCTGCGTACTGAAGCAAGGTACTACCTCCTGTAAGGACCAAAGTGTCCAGATCTCTCTTAACCGCTGCTGCGTACACAGTAGGCGACTCAACGTACCCCTGTGGGAGGCGCGTGTATGTGATTTGTTTACCTTTAAAAGTAAATGCAAACAGATACTGGCTGTCTGGATGCAGAGGAACAGAGAAAAATGCTGAACACAAATCAATTACTGTGTAACATTTTGAATCTGATGGTAATGATGCAAGAATTGAATTAGTGTCAGGCACTATGGGAGCTGTCGGAATGACAATAGCGTTAATAGCTTGCAAATCTTGGACAAAACGCCACTCATCAGGGCGATTGTGCTTGGGAATTGGCAATATGGGCGTGTTACAAGGACTACTTGTATATCTTAATACGCCCTGATCGAGCAGAGATTTGATGACTCCTTCAATTCCCAAAATGGCTCTATGGGGTAAATTGTACAGTCTGATAGCTGGCAATCTAGCATTGGCTTTAAGTGTGACTTAAGTGTGGAGGGGCTGAACAAACAAACCCCACATGATTCTTGTGTTTAGCCCATAATGTGGCAGGAACCTCAGAAAAATCTGAAGGTGGTCCATATTGTGTGAGTGCAGGTGGCTGTAAATGAAGAAATGTGCTTTGAGGGAGAGAAGGTTGCTCAGAGAGACGCAGCATGTAATGCTCCTCTCCTAGGTCAATCAGATCGTGTGTGTGTGTGTGTGTGTGTGTGTGTGTGTGTGTGTGTGTGTGTGTGTGAGAAGCCTTTATAGCCCTCAGCAGAGCATGGCAGTGGGCTGCCATGACCCCCACTTCCTCAGGGTCACTTCCTGAAGTGACCCCTATTGCGAGGTGAGGAATCGTGTCTGCAGCATAAAGAGCCTCTTGTTTGGTTGTGAGCCTTAGGGGCAATGCGCACCCCTGGGGTCCTAAAAACATAAAGTTTTCACATTCTAATTGATCTGAGCTGCTGCAAAAACCTCTTACTGATAGTGCATATTCATCTGATGGGTTAAAAGCAGCTGTGCAGTGACAATTCAATACAGGCCGCATAAGGGACATTAAAGAAGCACACACAGGGGAAATGCTAGCAATTTTCTGAATTCCTGTTGTTGAGAAAACAGAAATCATGTTGAAATCTGGAAATGACCAACAATAAAGGTTGTCCTGAGATGATTGAATGAATTGGACAGCTTGATAGACTTTGCTGTCAGGAATAGTCAAAAACAATCCGTCTGGAGTGCAATGTATTGTTGCTTGTAATTTACAAAGCAAATCTCTGCCCATTAGATTAATAGGACTTCCATCTGAAATAATGAAAGAGTGTTGCACATGTGATCCTTCAATTGAAATATTAGTTTTCTCTGAAATGGGCTCTGACATAGGAATGCCAGAAACTCCCATTGTTGTGACAAAATTATTGGTTGCTTCACACACTTTTTCTTTCGTACGCACTGTTGATAATGTTGCTCCGCTGTCAATCAAAATGTCTACCGCTTTACCACTGAAATCAACGGGCATAATCGGATCTTCACGCGGGCTATTGGAAAGGCGAATTGTTGCTGCTTGAATGGGGAAATGCTGTGAATCTGACCGTATTTCTTCATCCTGGCCTCTCTATCGTCTATTAAATTGACTTTGCTGACCGTTTTGCCCCTGTTGAGCCTGTCTGTCATATTGACTGTTCAGGGGAGGGGGGGGAAGTAATGCAGGGTGTTGGCGAGGGGGCTGGGGAAGAGCAGGCAAAGGTTGTGTGTCCTGCTGTGCTTGCCAGCGTCGTCCGCATTGTCCTGCCCAGTGATCTGTTGCGCCACAGACGTGACACGGCATTACCTTTCTGGGATTTTTATTCTGCTGCTGTCTCTTGTCTTGGTAATTGTGTGATGTCCCCTGATTTTGATACTACTGTGTGCGGTGTTGTCCCTGAAACTGCTGGGAGTTATCCGCACTCTGAAAAGCCTGTGTATTTTGAGGCAAGTTTTGCGCAATTCTGGGGGTCAAAAATATCTGATTTTTGTGCAACGCGCGTATTACTGCGAGGGTTAATTTCCATGTTTTAGTTTGCCAATCTGGGGTAGCCATTATATACGCCTGAGCTGGTTCAGGGATTAAATTATGCAACAAAGTCTGTATGGCGAACAAATCATTGCCCTCTCTTTTAATGCCCGCATTATTATCCCAGGCTGTCATAAAGCGCTGGAGAAAGTCTGGGACTATTTCTGTTGGGTTCTGTACGCAAGCCGTCACCAGTGAAAAATCTGTGTGAGTTTTGGCGCATGCTTTGACTGCAATAGCAGCTACCGTTTCGATCCACATATCACGCGTCTGTGTCGGAGGCCAGTCACCCGCAGCCGTACAGGCAGGGAATTTGAATTCCTCTTTACACGTCGGCCAATCTGTTTTATATGTTAGGATTATCAGCTGTTTAACATCATGAACCAAACAGTTATAAACTGAGCAGACATTAGTCAACCACGACAGATACTCATCTGGGCTTTTAGTCGGACTTGGAGCGTGATTAGTGACATCCATCACCTCAGCGGGTGTCCAAGGCTTATAAACTGGAATCTCTCCTATCAGTATTTTCGGTGCTGTCACAGCTCCAGCAGAATTATTATCCTGAGATGTTTGCAGTCTTGTGATAATTCTATGAGGGACATAGTTCTTAAAACTGGTGCCGTATGGCGTGTTTGGAGTGTGTAACATTTTCGTTGCGGAGCCAGAGGCCGGCGTGTGTAATGGGCTGCTCTCTGGCATTTCCTCTTCACTGTCCGCTGCACTGTGTTCCTGCTGCTCCCTTTCTCTATACTGTCCTGCCTGATATGTCAAACTATTTGTATTCATGATAGCTGCAGCTGACATTAATAAATCCTCCTCGGAGTTTCTTGCCCCGGAATTTGAGAGTCCTATCGCGGGAATCATTTGTGTGCAGAGAGACACAGCCTGCTTCTCCTCCAGCAGCCCCGTGTCTGTTAAAATGGAAATTAGCTGAGCTGTGCTGGGAGATTTGCCTTGTCTTTTCAGCCAATCGTACATGACTGATTTCGCAATGGCTGTGACGTCCTTTCCGTGTCTTTCTTTAATTCTGGACATGTTTTTTGATTTAACATCAAAAGCAGCCTCTAGGCTAAGCAAATGACAAGTAGCTGCGCATTTAGAAACTCGATCAATCAAAGCTTTGAGTTCAATGGAGCCTCGCTCGGTGCCAATTGACTTTTCATTTTTTCGCTCATCATAACCTCTTTTTTCTGCAATAGTCATCCAAGCTTTAACGCAGTCCTTCATGTACGTTACATCCCAGGAGCAATTCGCCTCCTGTTCAATTAATTTGAACGCCTGCCACAATACCGTCATATCAAAAGTACCCGTTAACGGCCAATCAAACAGAATCTGTCCTTTTTGACTACTCTGTTGTGAGTGCTCACAAAGTAACGATGTGAACGGCATAACTTTAGTCCAATCCAAGCTTCTTCCGACAATTCCTGACGGCATATTAGGGGAAAAAATGTGCGTGTAGTGGCTGTCTGTAATAGGATTCTTTGTAAGTGTCTTGGTGTGTGAATCCTTCTCCCGCTTACCAACGGACCCGTTTGCGGAGACAGTATTACCCATGTTTAACGGTTAGTACAATAAATCAAACACTGCAATTAGACAAACAAACATAAAAACTCTCAACAACTCAGCCTGACAAAAACCACTCCAGCCTATTTTAATCCGAATTAGGGAGACTTTCAGAGGGGGTTTTAATTATGAGAGCCTTCTTTACTCATAATTCTCATGTATCAGCAAACACAGCCAAATTCAGCAATTCATACAACATTCTCATACCACACATTGACCACTTTCTTTAGTTCAAAAATGGCAATAGTCGCGGAAATAATGCTGCATGCTCCTTTTTCTGCGCGCTGCTCTCCACAGGGGCGGAGAATCGGCACCTCAGCAGAAATGCTGTTGATTTAGGCAATTTATCCTCTGAAAACTCCTAAATTCGGCGATTCGTTTAAATACAAATCTTGCGACATTGCTTCCAATTCAGAAAATCCACTTTACTGGTGCATCCCTTAAAAGTTTCTCCGAATATTTGTTGTGTGTAATTGCCTGGTGATTTAATTCCAAGAATCACACACAGAGGAAATCGATGAAATTCGATATTCCTAGGTTATTTATTAGCCCCAAATATTCTCATAGTTTTCACATAGGCCGTGATTGCTCGTAGACACATGTCCCAGCAACAAACACGGGGAAGTTGGCTAGGACAACGTCCCCCTTGACACCGAATTCCCGAGGTTATAATTAGCCTCCAGATGTAAATGAGTAGAGAAACCCAAAAAAAATGCAGCAGCTCAGTTCTCTCAGGTAATTTTGATACACCGTTGATCTCAAACGCTGGTAAGACAATCTTAAAATAGAATTGAACTTACCAGCCTCCGAAAATCTGATGGTGTCCTGTCGTGACGCCAATATGTGAGAGAGACTTCTTTTTCAGCAATGTTGATGGAAGAAATGGAGGCTGGAGTCCGCTTTATATCAAACACTGACTTTAATTGAGAGTTACGGACGGAGTGAGCTCAAGGCATTTCCACAACATGCTCTGAGAAACCCCTTCATCTCACTAACCAATACACAGAAAACACAGGCAATTCTACCAGAGGATCCGGGAGGAGCCTCTGTTCGCGCCTCTCCTAATCATAATTACCAACACATGGTTTCAGAGACAAAGAAAGTCTGTTAAATTAACTCATAAACAACTCAAATTCAAACTCGTCAGGTTTATTGTGCTCCCTTCCAACTTGTGTCTACATTTCTCTAAAAAGTACAAATGTAAAAAAAACACTTTTTTCCACTTAGTCTACAAATGACTTATGACAGCAACTACAGTGAACTACTACAACGTTCAAACATTTATTTCATTTACCAAACTAAAGTAACCAAACAGTCCCTGAGCTGACTGAGCCTAAATCCCTAAAACGTTGCTGAAAGGTAGAGTGTAGAGTAGACTATACACATTACACTGTTACACACCTACTATACAGTATAGGCTACACTGTAGTGACTGTACAGTCAGAGTGTACTGTACTGTCTGTACACCATGTCTTTTCTACAACTCTACATGTTTACATTATACAGTACATACTACATACATAGTGATGTACATACATACTGTTAGAAATTAAAATCAATGTTGATATGGCGTAATTTTGAATTAAATACACTATTTAATTTAAATCAGTTTTATTCTGAAAATCCGGAAGTTCACACTATTTACTTAATACTTTTATTCTGAAAATTCTTCACTTCCGGTTAGCATTAGCATGGGGCGAAATGCTACGTCTTCAAACCGTGAATCGAAGGTGAAATGACATGTGATGTTGTACACTGAGCACACTGGGATTAGCACTCATTTATGGACACTGAATAACGTTTATCAGGGAATGTTTAAATAACCACAGACACCAGATAATACGTAAGTGCTAGTTTTTTTGCGAGTCCAAGTACCGGTTCCTGACGTTCCGGACTTGAACCGAAACTTTTTACAAGTCCAGTACCGGTTCGGCGTACCGGTACGCAGCACTAGTTGCTGCTCTAGTGCTACCCATCATGGCTGGCACCTGTGACCAGAACCAGTTTTACATCAGCGTGAAATTCGGGAGTCACGGCTCTAATTTCAAGGCTATCGTTGGACCTCGAGAGCTGACGGCTGAGATGGCTGAAGACTACAATTTCTATGAGAACGGCACAGACCTCAGCCTCATTCTGCCATACACTGCCAAGGACGCTGTTTTCGAGGTATGTCAAAACTACAAAATCCCACCATAGATCTTCTGCATTGGCTAACTTTACTTTCTTTTCCACAGCTGCTCACTGCAGAATCAGTCAAATCCAGAATTGACCTGCTTCTGTTGGATCGTGCAAACGACTGGGTGCTTGCTGATCTCTATCTGGCTTGCTACTTCCCCTTGAAAGCAACAGGTAATATGGAACATGCAAGTATATTTGCTGCTTTAATTGATGGATTTGTGTTGCTTTACACATTGCCTGCTTCTTCCTCCAGAGTGCCACCCCAATGGCACAATGACCGCTGTTGCTGTGAAGGTTGAATCGACTCGTAATCTGAAGCCAAGTCAGCTGACGCTAAAGGACCAGTCCTGCACACCACAGTTCAGCGACGATCGCGTTGCATATTTCTCCTTCAGTGTGGATACCTGTGGAACCACCAGAACGGTGAGTGTGAATCGCATTTAAATATCAAAAGGGTTTTTTGTCAAATGTTAATGCGTTTTTGTTGTTAAATAGTTCTTTGACAACTACATGATGTATGAAAATGAGATCCGCCTGTCTTACAACAACGCCAAAGGAGCAGCCAACACATCACCAGTTGATCCTGATTACAGGTAAAATATTTGATTCTGTATAATTGGAGATGAACACCTTCAATGTATGCATTTATATATTTTTTTTTCCCCTAATAGGCAAACCATTTCCTGCTTCTATGTGGTCAATGAGACTCAGACTGTTTCCTTCAGCGCTAAACCAAGAACCTATGAGCCCGCTGCAGAGATCGGCACCGGGCAGCTGATGGTGCAGATGAGGCTTTCACAAGGCATGGTGGAATTTTACAACATCTTGTTCATGCATACAAAACACTGTTTGCAGGTCTCCGTTGAAAAAGAGATCTATGATCTTAAGGGACCAATCTGATTAAATAAAGGTTTGAAATGACAAACTGTAAATGTCCAGGCCTCCTGTCTCTAACGGGACTCTTCTCCTGCAGATCCATCCTACGAGCTCTTCTACCAAGCAGAGGATTATCCAGTGGTGAAATATCTGCAGCAGCCTCTGTATTTTGAGGTGGAGCTGATGCATTCTACCGACCCACACTTGGAACTCATTGCTGAGAACTGTTGGGCAACCCTTTATGAAGATAGGACATCTCTGCCAAGCTGGGACATCATTGTGGACAGGTAATGTTGTGCAAAACTAACTACTAACTACTAACTACTCATTTCATTTGTTTAACTGCTGCTTTATTAACTTTCGAATTCCTTTACTAGCTGTGAGAATCGCAATGACCGCTATGCAACAATTTTCCATCCCGTTGTGAGTGACTCCAGAGTTTTAGTCCCGTCCCACATCAAGCGCTTCTCTGTAAAGATGTTCACTTTCACTAAAGATGATGAGGTTCTGAAAGACCAGGTAAGACTTGTAAATCCAAATCTGGAGTCTTTTGGCCACTGCTGCATGTAGCCATGTGTAATAAATCATCCTGTCTGTCCACAGATCTATGTCCACTGTGATGCAGTGATTTGTGACACAAGCAGCCAGGCAGATGCTTCCTGCAGAGGCCAGTGTGTGCATCCTCCAGGTCAGAGCTACTCAAGACCTGCAGGTGTAAAAAAGGGTAAGTGACCGAGTCTGACCAAATGTAGTCGATCTGGATGTGCAGTTGGTAATATTTACTTGTTTTGCAGAGCGAAGAAGCACCGACTCAACACGCCAAAGGCAGATCTCCTCTGGGGCAATTATTCTGTCTAACCTTTGAATATGTTCTACAAGTGTTTACATTTTGTCATTTGCACCTTATGTAATTGTGTTCATTGTTTTGTTTGGGACCAGGGGAACAGTTTTATCAATGAATGTACTGTACTGCCTTTTATATTGATGGATGACAGTAACGACTCGTGTATTGTGAAAAAAATAAACTCATTTTTAAAAAAAAGCCACATTTATTTATATAGTCGCTTTTATCAATGTATTGCATCTTCTGTGGTCAATTTTAAGGGACATATTAATAAAAGCAGGTTCTGTGTCAACCAGTACCCTCATAATTTCAAGAAAATGCAGAGAAGCATCAATATATGTAGCAATGATATCCTATATAATAAACTAAAAATGATAAGTTGATTTAGGCGCTAAATGAAAGACGTTCTGAAGTTATTATTGCCCCGCCTACTTGAGACGCACTAAAACATGATTGGGCGTTTTTGTTGTTGCATGTAGTCATTTTAGGAAACACAACAAACCTTAACAGAATTCACAGCCAATGGAGCAAGACAACCCTCAAATACTTGCAAATGTTCACTCTGAGTTTAAAAACTAGAACTTCAAATGTGCAGAACAACTGTATACAAAGTGTATCTCCTTACAGTCCAGGTACTCTTTGTTAAATTTTTGGCGATGTCTGGACTAGCAGTACTCGAGTTGAGGCGGGATGGCATCCCCCCTGAAATAAAAACGGTCAAAATCATCCCCCTTCTAAAACTGCCATTCCCCCTTTCCATCCCTTATGTAATTTTATCAATGAACGTGGCACTGGTATTACTGCTATTTCAACATTAATTTTGCGCTTTGAGTAAAAATACTGTGGGCGAGGGAGCACGCACACGCAATGACATTTTTACCAAGTCACTGACGCTATACTATGAGAGTGCCCTAGAGAGTGCCATCGTTTGATCGATGCCAGAAGCGCAGGTAACGGTCATCACAATGGCCAAGCGACCAGGAGGACAACGCGATCTGAAGGACTTCATATTTAAAAATACTAAAAATAACATTTCAGGTAAGTCAAGTCAGTCATTACTCATTACTTTAGTCACCAAAGGTGGAATCTATGGACCTAAGCAGCAATAACAACTTAGTTTGGAATTTAGCTACGTTTTTCTCTCGTGTTAGCTAGCTGGTAAGACTCAAAACTGTTGAAGTGATACCACCAGCACCAGAAGAGCTGAAACCCCTCCTTCAAGCAGTGAACACTCTGGTCATCTCCACAGCTGAGTGTGAACGTGGGTTTAGTCAGATGAACATTTTAACCACAACTAGAATCTCCCTAGAGGTAAAAAGCATGTCAGCCATGGTTTTCATCTAGTGTGTTGGCAGTAGTAGTAATGATGTTCCTTTCGTCAAAAAAGTGACAGGTGGTGTGACAGCTCACACCTCTCCCTACTTATGCAAATGAGCTAAGTCCCTTTGATGTCAGATTGGCGTGAAAGACCCCCCGGAGTGATTATTTTATTGTTGCAATTAAGATAGTTAAGGTATTTGACCCCTGACCCCAAGAGTGGAGTAATTGCCCCTCAATTAGATTAGCCCCAGGCACCCCCTTTGTGTATAGGTCTTTTATTGTATCAATTAAGATAGTAAGGGAAGCTGTGGTAAATTCACCTGGTCTGAGAAAGGCATAAAAAGCTAAGAGAAATAGAGCATCGAGTAGTGCATCGATATAAGAGGAGAATAACCCACTTCTAAGTTTGGAGAGCATGAGGCGTAAAGTGGAGAGTGTAATAGGGCGTCTCCGGTCTAAGACGGGGGAAAAGTTTTAATGAGACCTTTGAGGATGAGTTTGACTGACTGGTTTGCGAACAGGCTGGGAAAGCCGGGATCGGAACGCGAACGTTAAACTGAACTCCTGCTAAGAGGCCCCGGATGTATTGGGGTTTGAGGTGGCGATCAGTGGCGCAGTAGCACATGAAGGCACACACGGTGGAGATGAGAACAGTTTTAAGTGTGATGCCAACGGAAAAGCAAAACGTCGCAAACGTTCTCCAAGCGAATCATATGTTTTGAGGGTGGACGCGCTAAGCCCTTCCTCATAAACCTGCTGATTCGAGGTGCCTTTCTAGGGGGCTTGTATTTAAGAGAGAGAGAGGAGATGCAGGGGAGGAATCCTGACGGTTTGAGCGCTGGCTCCTGGGCAGAGGTTCCGGAACGTCTTGTGGGCTGACTGCGGTGATCTATGGATGAAATGAGAGATTAACATGTGGATTAAACAATCGGCCGGAATCACTGCCGGGCTTACTGTACATCATAAGATGCTGACCCGAAGGTCGACGCCCGGAATCAGCGCCGGACTTACGAGAACACTACCACTAAACAACGGCCGGAATCGCTGCCGGGCTTACTGTTCTCTGCTGGGCTTACTGTACATCATAAGATGCTTGACCCGAGAGCCACCGGCCGGAATCAGGCCGGGCTTACGTACTACCACTAAACAACGGCCGGAATCGCTGCCGGGCTTACTGTACATCATAGGATGCTGACTCGGAAGTCGACGGCCGGAATCAGCGCCGGGCTTACGTGAACACTACCACTAAACCTTGCCGACACGATGGTCGATGACCTGCGATGCAGGGTTAAACATGCACAGATGAACACTACCACTAAATGTATAGATACCAGGAAAGAGAGATCTTGGATGGCCGTCTGGTTGTTGTAGGGATGAGGAATAATTACCTTGATTGCGGCAGGGTTGCTGCACCTATCCTGGACGAAGCCCTGAAATGCTATTAAGACACCACCACCAGTTATATGCATGTTTACCATAGGTAAACTGAGAGATCTAGGATTGCCGGCACGAGTCGATGTCCGGGGGAAGAGGGAGATGTAGACAATGTAATGCAGCTGTTAGCTTGAGTACAATGATACATGAATGTTATACCCTGGCTTATCGTAAGCCATGTGAGCATTAACCAATAGAAATGAGACAATATGCGCAGCATAAAATGATGTATGCTTAGGTAAATACTGAAACATGACCCATGATATGGGACTAGCTTAATTAGCAGTTTAATTACGCCACGGTGAGACATAGATGCACTTGATTGGGTGATTAGACTGTCTTCTATCATCTTACGTGAACTTCTCTTTCTCCCTGAAGAAACTCCCCAAAAACCCCACGGATGGGCAGCATCCGTGAATAAAACGAAGACTCATTGAGTGTCTGAGTGAGTAGATACGGCCGCTGCTAATGTGTGGCGTTAATGCGGGTGGGGGGGGTTTGAAAGATTATTTTCCATGTGGTTCCTGGCGCGAGGTACTGGCAAAGCTGCGGTTGCGCGTGGGGCATACAGACCTCGGATGAGCGTCCTTGCAGGACTGCAGATGTGGAGGAATGTACGATATGGGTGGTAGCAGACGTTTTCGTTAAAGTTATGACAAATCTTCTCGTCTTGCCTATGCTGCACCTGACGGCTTTGACTATTATTCCCGGAAAACAGCATGGGAAAGACTCTAGCCCAACAAAATAAAATACTCAGTTACCTCTAATCATTAACACATGTTTGTATAATTTAGTGAACTCTGTGTGTTGCTGCCAGCATACATGACACCTGACGTGGAAACGTTACTCGTGGATGGGGCAACAGAGCTGCTAGACAGTCGAAAACGGTGCATTCCTCTGTCTGAATGTGCTGCACTTTGATAAATGTTTAGACAAAAGTTAAACTCTTATTGCACTTTTGGCAACGAGCATTCTCCACGTCGAGACGGGTAAAGTAGCCCGTTTCCATTAAGCCGGAGGAACTTCCGTGGAGCCCGATTTCCTTGTCTTTTCCTCCCGCGTCCGGGTTTGCGGGGCGGCCGGCTGCAACCGCTAGCCGACTGGGGAACGCCGCCTGTAGCTTAATCCGCCGGACTGCAGAGCTGATGAATAATGCCTGGAGCTGGGACGAAGCTCTGCTGCTGGTTGCGCGTTGACACCTGGAAGACAGCTGATAGAACAGGGGAGAGCATACATAGAGGGATTAACAGGTGCGATCATTAGGCTTGTAAATGGAGGGGCGTGATAGGTTAGCTGAGGAGTGGCGCTCCCTGTCATTTAGATGCAGGGAGCAAGTATTGCCATGACGAGCAATACGGAGTGTTAGGTCTTCCTGTCTGAACTTGCGCTAAGCTTCATATAGCTTACACACCTTCCAGCGCAGACTGAAAACTCATCTCTTTCGACTCCACTTCGAGCAATATAACTATTAACAAAGCACTTATATACTAATAAAGGACTGGCTTACCTAAAGCCAGTTAAGTAGCACTTGAAATGTTTTTGCTCTATGAAACCTGATGTACTTATATGTGACCTGCTCCATCGAAATCAGTCGCATTGACCCGAAGACACATTTTGAGTTGTATACACGGTTGGAAAGAGGAGATTCCTAGCTTTCTAATGATATCAGGATTGTTTTTGTACTCCAAATATTAAGCGAAATATGTCACATTATATAATGACTGTCACAGAGTCCTCATTTTGAGAAAAAGGCCTTTAAAGTTTCCTCTTCTCTGGAATCCATCGATCTGATTGATTATTAGTGGAGCAAATGATCAAAATACTACGGAGGGAAGATATTTTCGTTTGGAGGGGAAGCTCGCGAGTGTGTGTGTGTATACGTGTGCGCGTGTGTGTGTTTGTGTATTTTTGCGTTTGTGTGTATTGTGTTTGTTTCCCGGGGAAAACCCTCACGAGAAACACCGGCTGTTGTTGTGCCTGCTGTGGCGTTAAATTACTCCGTTCCCCGCTTGTAATTATGCCGTTACAAGCTTCAAAGTTATATTTATCATCTGAATTTGCCGAAACAAGTTTAATATTCTGAAAGCCAAGACTCTGTTTAATTTAAATCAGATGAAAACAAACTGTAAAGGATCCTGCCGTGTTATCTATGATTACTTTACTCTTACGTTCATAATGTCAGCCGGAGGGAGGGGGGCGGCGCTGCTGGAAGAGCAGAGTGCGAGTGAGAGGTGCCTGTCTTCGTCCCTTCACAAGCTTCAAAAATGTACTTATCGTGTGATTTTGGAAATAAAAGTTTCATATTCTGAAAGCCAAGACTTGGTTTGTTTAAAATCAAACAAAACACCCGAACCCTGAAAAAATAGTTTTTTACGTAAATCCACGTTTATTCTGAAATGAGCCGTTGCGACTTCCGACTGATTTCGATAGAGCGGGTCACATATGATTCTGTTTTCTTCAAGTTCGTATTTTGTTGGTCGAACGCACTTATTGTAAGTCGCTTTGGATAAAAGCGTCAGCTAAATGCAATGTAATGTAATATCATGTAATGTAAACAAAAGCTTTGGGGGTATCTACAGATAAATATTAAGCCTGACAAAGTACTAGTATATTGCTTTAATGCAATGTTAACTACTGTATGTTTAAGCACTTATTTTAACTGATATTATACACATTATACTCTTATAAGATGTATGTAGATAGTATAAGAAATGTGCAGAATACGAGGTATACACATATTGATAGATGTCTTGTAATGCACTGTTGAGGAACCTGCGACCCAAGTTGTTTATCTCCGACCTTGTCAGGTATTAAACATTCAATAAATAAAGAACACAGAATTATTAAATATAAAACACAGAATTTGTGGGATTATACTAAATGATTTACCAATAAACACCACTGCATATTTACAACTGTTACACATGCTGCTGTAAAGAAAAAATGTCCAACAGTTTAATACTGGCAACTTCTTATTATGGGAAATGCGAAAACGTCTTTTAAAACTACAATTCCCAGTAGAGACGTGCCATAGAACATGTTGCGAAACACACAATAGCCAGCATGTGTAGTTCTGGGGACGGGGTGGGGGCAAGCGGCAAACTCTGGGGAACAGCCGGGAAGCCAATACGGAAGTGCCACACACTGCAGTTCATATATTGGCCGATAGGCGATGGCTGCAGAAAGGAGCAATTTCCATAGACCCCCATGTTAAAATGCCCAACTTTACAGCAGAAAAAAACATGTTTCTACCCCTGGCTCCATACATTTTTATTATCGATATAGTTAGATTCCACCTTCATGATTATGGATCTGTGAGTGAATTGTTTTCTAACACTACCCTTTTATTTATATTAGGTCTTAAAGTTTTTGCATTAATTAGGGCGTGGTCACGTTGATGGACACGTACATGCCTCACTGTCATGTTGATACTCACATGAAGTTACTGGTTGTGTTTTTGGCAAGTAGCCCTCCCAACCCTGTAGCTATATGTAGTTATATCATTTTAATTACTGATACAGTTGTTGCACATCTTTAATTTATTTGTCATAAAATGATTCGAAACCTTTACTTTTCATAAAATGCAAGATGTAACTTTCAATGTGGCTTGTGTATTTATCACATTTTCAATGTGAAATAGATCTGATTAAATAAAGAGTAAAAGCACAATCTTAAATGTTGACATTTATCATTTTCCTATGCTTATTGTTAATGTAGTGGTGTTATAAACAAAATGTTGTCGTAAAGGAAATTAAGATGTTTTTTATTTGTTGACAAAATATTTAAAGTTGATGCTCACAACATGTGGGAACATTTATGGAGAAAAATGTTTCTATTGTAAAACAAATATTTATCTGCATACTGAACAATTTCAAAACTCTCTAAAAGGTATTATCTTCTGTGACGTTACGACCATGTAGGGATTGTGGGTATTGCACTTCATAATTACATTCTATGGTATGCTTATGACATTGATGCCAAAATACATGGGATTAGGGGAGACATTCTTGTTGTTTGCATTGTCACTGATAAATTACAGCGTAGTATTCATTGTCAAGATTTTGTGTTTTTAAACTTGGGACTCTTTTCAGACTGCTCCGACTTGGGAAAAGATTTGAGCCTTAATGTGTAATGTTTTCTGTATTGTATGGTAAGCTTATCCTTTCATTTGATAGTCCCATTTGGATGTGATAGCTAACATTTTCAGTAAGCAGTAGACAAAAGAAGTGAAAATATGAATGTAATTTATTTTCAATATTTACATAAATACAGAATTATTTTAACAAATAAAATAACAAAAAACATCATAACAAATACAAAATAAAAGGTTTGACAGACAGCCATGCCCAGCATGGGCCTGGAGAGCTACATAGTCCATTGGGGGAAGAGGGGGGGGTGGGATGTGGGGAAGAGGAAGAGCAGCCATGTTAACAGTGCTATGGCTACAGATGTAATATCTAACTCAACATTAGCCATGACAGTCTGGGCTTAGCAAGGGCCTTAGAATACATACTCTAAAGGCCAAATCCAAAGACAGTGATACTGACATTTTAGCAGTTCACAGTCTTTGGAGGTGGTCTTTCAGGCAATTGGCTAGTGACTTAAAAAAAATATTAGAGCCGGGACTCGATTAAAAAAATTAATCTAATTAATTAGAGGCTTTGTAATTAATTAATCGAAATTAATCGCATTTTAATCGCATTTTTTTAAATCGCATTTTTAAGCACAGGGCCATCTAAGCTAATTTACAGATGGCCCTGAGCCCAATAGAGATTGCCCTGAAAAATGCATGCGGACGAAATGGCACGAAGGGTTTGGGGGGCCTCCCCCTAGACATTTTTTAATTTTTGCAGGTCTTAGATGCTGTCTGGTGCATTCTCTAGACTGAATTATAAGATGAACCACCACAATATTATATTGTACAATTTCAATTGTATTCTTCATTTCACTTGTTTGTTTGTTCTTGTTTGTGTTTGCTCGCTTCCTGCATAGCTATAAGAAACACTTAAGTTGTTGGTCAAAACACTTTCTATCTGATGAAGGCAAATGCCTTCCCAGATGGAAAAAAGTAGAAAACATTACATTCAGTTATAACTGCCAAAACAAACATTATTTACACTATTATGGCCCCTGTTAAAAATGTTTGTAATGTTAACTACTGTAAGTTGGTCGAACGAATGCCTCCTCATCCGGAAGCTGACCGAGCAGACCCGAGCAGCAGTCGAGAGGAGCCGAGCGCATCCGCGAAGCACACGTCAGAGTTCCCGTTAGCCGGCAAATCTAAATATCTTCGGTCAAAATAATTTCCCTTTAGAGCAATACCGCTTCAGTTGCGCCACTTATGTGACAGACAAGAAGAGTATGTGACAGACAAGAATAGTCAACTCTAATGTCTAACACTTAATGTGGAGAAAGAGATGTCCTGTGTGGGTTGATTGTGCGTTGATCTGTTGGTAATGCCTCGGGGCTCCGGTGGGCATGTAAACAAATGCATAATGCTGTGCTATACTTTGTGGCCTCATCCAGTTGCATAGCGACACTTATTGTGTAGTTGTCTTTTAATAAGCAGGTAGTCTATCATTAGCTAGAACTAGCTGCATCTGATCGATATGGACATAAACGCGAGTGAAGTCTAATCTGACGGGAGAGAGAGATCAGCTGCTGCTGACGAGTCGAGACTCGACACGCAGCTCTGCATGATCGCATGCAGCGGTGAGCGGAACAAAAGTAACACACACTTCAGGTTAGAATATCACACGTAGCTATTTTAATTACCTCTCAAACTACCTAAACTAGTTATACTGTAGATATGTTTAGTTTTACTGTCGGGTCACTCATTACTGGATCCGCGAGCTGCATGCCCCAGTGAGATGATAGTGAACTGTTCATGAACTTGTCATGAAAAGTTCATGAAATATTAGTGAACCATATTCATGAACAGCTCATAAACAGCTCATAACAAAGTTGATGAACTGTTCATGAAAGTGACATGAACATTAAATGGCACTAGGGCAGTTCATGAACTACTCATGAAACTCCTGTGCTGGAATGGTTCATGAACAATTCATGGAATATGGTTTTAGGCAGGTTCATGAACAATTCATGAAATGGAGTTTTCAGTGAGTGTGTAGGGATATTCAACCAAGAACATATCAAGAACTGTTCATGAACATATCAAGAACTGTTCATAACAACTTCATGAACCGTTCATACCCAGTCACTGAATATAATTCAATGGCTGGCTATGAACTGTTCATGAACTGTTCATGTACATGAACTGTTCATGAACCACTGACTGTTGGTCAATTGGCAACCATAGAAAACAACAATTATGTCAATCACAATGGAACTTTACTCAAATTAACAAACAAACAAACATACATGTATACAGGTGGAGCACTACAATTAATCCTATCACTATTTGAAGCAGTTCTTGACACTCAGCTGCACAACATTTTTTGTTACGGGTCCCAAAAGCTTGGGTACCACAGCAACAATAAATGATTTCTGTAGAAAACAGAAAAGTGCAGCAGCAATAATTATACACAGGATCCGGTTGATCGTCTGGAATGCTTCTTATTCAAAATTCAAAGTACACAGTTACATTCAAATAGCTGAACTTTACAAACATCACATTTCTCCATTTAAGTTATCTGTCTGTCACAGTCAATTACTGTATCTCAAGGAGAAATTCAACATAGTCAATATAAATTATTACATTACATTGCATTTAGCTGACGCTTTTATCCAAAGCGACTTACAATAAGTGCGTTCGACCAACAAAATACAAACTTGAAGAAAACAGAATCATATAAGTACATCAAGTTTCATAGAGCAAAAACATTTCAAGTGCTCCTCAACTGGCTTTAGGTAAGCCAGTCCATAAGTGCTTTGTTAATAGTTCTATTGCTCGAAGTGGAGTCGAAAGAGATGAGTTTTCAGTCTGCGCCGGAAGGTGTGTAAGCTATCTGCTGTCCTGATGTCAATGGGAGCTCATTCCACCATTTTAGAGCCAGGATAGCAAACCCACGTGTTTTTGCTGATGGGAACTTGGGTCCCCTTCGCAGTGCGGGTGCAGCGAGCCGTTTGGTTGATGCAGAGCGGAGTGCACGTGCTGGGGTGTACGATTAACCATGTCCTGGATGTAGGAAGGGCCAGATCCATTCGCAGCATGGTACGCAAGTACCATTGTCTTGAAGTGGATTCTAGCAGTTACCGGAAGCCAGTGGAGGGAGCGGAGGAGCGGCGTGGTGTGGGAGAATTTAGGAAGGTTGAAGACCAGACGAGCCGCTGCATTCTGAATGAGCTGCAGGTCGGATGGCACATGCAGGTAGACCAGCCAGGAGGGAGTTGCAGTAGTTTAGGCGTGAGATGATGAGAGCCTGGACCAGAACCTGCGTCGTTTTCTGGGTCAGCTGGGGACGCATCCTCCTGATGTTGTAAAGCGTGTATCTGCAGCAGCGGGTTGTAGCAGCTATGTTTGCAGTGAAGGACAGGTTGTTATCTATAAACACATAACGCTATCAAATAATACTTTCTATCAATATATCTATCTTTACCAAATATAACATATTATGGAGATCACAAAAATACACTGTCAATGTTAATAAACAAAAAACAAGGCAATGTGCCTGCAAGACTGCACTCAGGTAAACAAAACATATTACCCGTGCGGAGCAGCTAACCTGCCTGCGAGCCTTCGCTCAGGTCACATTTACCCAGGTGCGGCTGAAGCCCGCGAAAATGGCATCTATTGTTGCCGACAGTTTAGTATTTTTAAAATACCGTTACTATGTCAAACATGCTCAAAACCTTCTGACACACTCTCCTAAACATCTCCAACATCATATCTAATTCACACAAGTTAACATCGATCATTTTCATTATGTACTGACCTGTAGAAAACAGAAAAGTGGAGCAGCAATAAGTATACACAGGATCCGGTTGATCGTCTGGATTGCTTCTGAGGAGGGGGCGGAAGTGTCCCCCCCTAAGGTAACCCAGATGTCACCGCTCACCTGCCAAAGGTTCCACCTTGGCGCTACTTACTCGTACTGCTTCTCAAACAGTACAGATAAACCATAAAATGATATGAATGTCACCAAAATAAATACAGATAATGTTCAGTTTTAAATTCACTATTGTTTTGTTTTAAGATTAAAAGTTTTAAAAAAGAAAGAAATGTTCAAATAGTAGATGAATATTCAAGAGGTCTTTAAAAACATCACACTGATCATCAAAAGTTCATAAAATCCTCATGAATATTCCAAAATATTCTGAACTTGCCACAATCATCCAAAATGCATGAAATGCTCATAGTCATGAAAAGTTCATGAAATGCTCATGCAAACTTTTTGGGGTTTTAATTATAATGTTGTGATTGGCTGGATCATGAACAGTTCATAAATTGCTCATAAAATTCTGTCATGAGCAAAACAGGAACTTTATATGAATGAACAATGTTCATAAACATTTCATGAACTGCTCTTTAAAATGGTTCATGAGCATTTTAAGAATTTTGGTTCATGAACATGACAAGTGAACATATAATGAGTTGTTCATGAATGTTTCATGAGTGCTCATGAACAGCTCATAAAGTCATGAACTCCATCTCGCAGGGGTGATACTGGCATAATAGGTTGCCCGATCGGGCAACCAGCAGGTGAGGCTTCATTGCCCGAGCTAAATGCTAGATGGCCCCGGGCCATCGGGCAGTCCTTAATGTCGAGCCCAGTGACAATCCAGTGAGCTGGTTATTTTCTCAGACGTGGACTTACTTATCCTGGCCCTGAAACCAGTCATCTGGTTGAGTGTGGGTTGGGTCAGGGTGTGGTTCCTTGCACTCGGAGTCGGGCTAACGTCCACGCTAGCTGCTACATGCTTTGCATTTAGGTGATACTTTAGGCTTGATGTGCTGCGGTGATATGCACATTCTTTTTTGCATAATTTGCACACAGCCGTGCTCTTATCGACGCTTCCATCCGTCCGTTTTTTAAAACAAAATGTCCCATCCACGGGGCCGACCAAAGCGGTCTCATCAGCTTGTTCGTTCATGTTTGACTATTGATCACCGTGGTTTGTTGTTGTTTGAAGTCCCATGCTGAAGTCATGAACGTTAGTTGGTGCTCCAGTATAATCGGTACGCTTGAAACTCATCCAGTGAGAAACGTTCCGCTGTGCAAAAATAAGTGCGATTAAAGTGCGATTAAAATGCGTTAATTTTTTTAACGCGTTAATTTTTGTGTAATTAATTAATCGTAATTAACGCGTTAAGGTCCCGGCCCTAAAAAATATCATTTCCCCTAGGGGTGCAATGAACTCCATCTCGCAAAAACAGCCCAGGACTGTCATGTCTAATGTTGGAGTGGTCAACAATGGCACCATGTAGGCTATGAACAAAAGTAGCCATAACACTGTTAACAAACTTCCGGGCCTTGTTAATTTTGACAGAATTTGCACCAGCCCTCCACCGGCGCCTCTGGGAGAGCATGATCTTCATGCCAGGGTGCCGATGGTAAAGCTGGTGCAGGTCCTCCTTCATCTGGTTCAGCAACTGAACACTGGGCACATCCCCCAAGTCATTGCCGCCACAGTGAATGAGGAGGACATCCGGGACTGCTCTTCCTCGCAGGGAGTAGGAAAAGAAAGGGAGGACACCTCTCCAGCGCAGTCCACCCCAACCGAACCAGCACACCCTCAGGTCGAGGCCAAGGTTGCTGCTGATGGTCTCTGTAGCTCTCTGGGCTCCACGCCAGACATAGCTGTCTCCGATTATCCATACAGTCACTATGGGAGGAAAATAAATGAGAGTAACAAATGCTTCAGATAATGAGGAATATCAAATTAAGTATAAAGGGTTGCTCATTTTGTTCCTTTGACAATAACATACAAAATAACTATGAAATCACACCTGTATGGTTAAAAGTAACAAGAGAGCAAAACCTCAAAAAACCGATTAACAGCACACAGTTTATATATATTTATATACTGTGTGCTGTTTATCTACAATTGTGCACACATGTATATACATATATGTATAGTATGTTTGTGTGTAATGTCAACCATCTGAAGTCATGTAAAGTAAGCCAGGACCATCAATTTACAGGTTGTGCAGTTTGGCGTGGAGGAGGTTGCCATCTTCTTTTTTCTTAATTCTGAAATAAATAAAAATGGTTTAATCAATATAAAAGCACCTTTCTTTTTCTACAGTCATATTTCATTAATTACATTTAATTCACGCAACACTGGCCATATCTCTGCTAGTTTACAAAGTTTAGTTACAAATGACATTTATATTTGAAAAACGGTGAAGCACTTAAAAAACAATTGTATAGTGTAGGTTCAAGAACATTTAAATCAAAAGGACAAGTTTTGTAAAGTTACAGGGTATCTTACCTTCAGAATATTCCGGGAACGACGAGCAGTGACCGCAAGCTGGGTTGTTAGCATAGACTGTGTTGTTAGCATAGGTTGTTAGCTTAATACTGAGAGCATGTTAGCTTAGCTTCTTAGTCTGAGCTAGGTCTGGAACCTCACGCTCGGTGACAGCAGGTCCCGCCCTGTCCCGCCTCGGCTCCGCCTCAGCACCGCCTCTTTGCCCTTATTTGGAGCAGGCGGGAGAAGGCGGGAGTTAGACTCTGACGTGACTGTCGAGCCGTTAGTGGCCGACTCCGCCTACTAAGGGCTTCACGGCAACTCTGCAGAATCCTATGGGTGACGTCACGGACCCTACGTCCATTTATATATACAGTCTATGGGTGGGGGAGAGGGGTGGTGGACCAATTCAAATCCAGTTTTGGATAGTCTGCCGTGGTTCCATCCCATTTCAAAGTGCTGTTTGACGTTCTGCGTAACCCTCGGCGCACTGTCACTCAAACATCCAATCACAGCTTGAGGACTAATCACAGGGTTTGTCAAGCAAAGCGGAGAGAATACTTACTTCCGGGTGTACAATTCTCTAAAGCAACTACTATGAGCTGCTCCGACCCTCGGTCCTGACGGACTCCAACTAACCCCTACTAGCATTTTCTCCTCTCCTTTCGGTTGGGGAGGTCCAGAGGTCCAGTGGTTCTAAAGGAGGTTATAAAGGAAGTTTGAAATCTCCTTTCCTTTCATTTGGAGAATTGGAACGGCACTTATCATGGCTGCCACTGACGTACTTCCGGATCATTTCGCTCGGTTAGGAAGGTTCCTAAGCTAAATGGACTATTGGAACGCAACCAAGGAGTACAAAATAAAACAGGAAGTGAAACAAACAAAACAAACATGAACGTGACAAATACATAACAAACTAACATACTTGACGGGACACAACACTATTGAAATATTATAGGGCTACTACTACTACCCTTATTTAAAGCAGTATTTTGTACCTTACTCACCAAATCATCAAGTTAGACATTCTGTTCAGATGTATTTCTCTGTCCCCTCCGCAAAAAAATTGATTGGCAGAAGAGCGTTCATGTTCAAAGCCCCAACAGACTGGAATACTTTACCTGCTGCCATTAGATCTTTTGCATCATTGGATATGTTTAAACATGCATTATCATCTCACTTTCAACTGGTCTGTACTTGTTATTAATGAAACTGATTTTGATGAAACTGATTTGCTTGACTGTCTCAAATTGTAATGATTGTATGCATTGCTTGAATTTTACTTAACAGACTGTATGTGGTTTGTCTTGTGTGTCATATTTTGCATTTTGTCTTTTTGCTACGCAGTTGCTGTTCAAGCGAGACTCTATTTCAATATAGTTTTGGTATTAAAATAATGTTACACCCCTTGTATGCCCTGAACACAAAAACAAGCACAGACAAGAATATATATTTGTAATTATCAAAGAAGAAGCAACCCCTATATATTGTTTATTTTATTTCGTTTCATTTTGGCACCATGGTAGAGGCAAATATATAATGTGCAGAGATTGTAATGTCCCGTTTACTAAAATATGTATTGTTTTATGATGTTGACAAAATAGTCACTGTGCTACATTTTGCTGCACTCAAGCATACATCTGAAGACAAGAGTTGTGTCTTCCTTTGGCCACAAGGGGGAGTATTGTATATTTATATTTTGTATAGATGTTGCAACTATACAGAGCTTTGGCAATACTATATATAACTGAGGTCATGCTAATAAAGCTATTTAATTGAGTATACCCTTAAGTACCCAGATAGCAATTACCTTTGGGCCAGATCCGCACGAAAGCCTTTAGATCCGTTTGTAGATCACACATGTTTTTTGACTGTGGGCCAGATCCGCACCAGATAGAGCTTTCAGCCTAAACATTCCATTTGCAAGCAGTGCAGTATTTTTACTGGTTTACAGATTTGGCCCAGATCCTTAATACGTATTTGAGCCGCAAGCGCCAGAAATCATTGGAATGGAACAAATCAAAAATAATATGGGGGTGTAACGTCTTCATATATTTCTTTGATTATTGAATTGAAACATTAAAATAAAATATAACATTGAAAACTAAAAACTTAACACAAAAATAGTCTCCTACAGTAATGTGGCATTGTACGATTGAATTAAATATTAAACGATAGATTCATATTTTTTCATTACGCTAATGCCCACTATCCATAATCCAAGTAGCCTACTCTGAGCTTTCACAGCCAACATTCGCAGGCGGCAAATTCACTCAAGAATGATCAACTCAAGTAAGTATATCCAACATTTTTGTTCTAATTTTGTATTTGTGGTTGGTATATATATGTATTATATGTGTAGGCCTATGTATGCGTCGATTGATACACAAGTGACTCAAAATGCTGAACTTTTTTGTCAAACTCTGTTAGTTGATCATAGTTTAGATAAGCTAATGTTAGCGTTAGCAAGTGGATAGGATAGCCGAGCAAGTTCCAGCCTTGAAGAGTTAATATTAATTTAACGGTGGAACAGTATGTCAAGTAAAAAAAAAAGCAGGATTAATGAATAACTTTAATATTGAACTTGTATTCGAATAGTGACGTTAATGTGAGTGGAGGCATTGTGCTTTTAAAGGCGGGCTCAGATGGCAGGAGAGTGGTTTGCTGAAGACTCAATTCGGCATTAAACTTGGTAACACACAAAAATAAGTTTAACTTGTAGTAAACTTAGACGTTGATATAAATGACTTATGCGAGTATGTTTCCATCCCCACATGCGTATTAAATCTTACATTTCAATTTGTATATTTTATATTTCAAGTATTTGCTTTTTACTGATCTTGGTGGGCATAAGTTAGCCTGAATGATTCACAACATTACGTTAGTAAATCTTACTTAAAATTAATTTAATTAATTAATTATGATAAATGTGAACCATTACCCAGAAATGTTAAGGCACTTATAGCGCTTCTTGATTCGTGTGTTGCTCGTTCACCAAAGTTAAATCTGTCCTGCCCTGTGAAGCCGCCTTTTCTGTGTCATGGAGTCATCGATTTACTTCAGCTTTAAGATTTTCTGTCATGTGTGTCCTTGTAATGTGCTATATGAATAACAGACTGAACATTTGGAGGGTGTGCTTGTGCATGTGGGTGTTGGGTAATCGAGAAAGGGCATTTGTTCAACTGACCATTTTTACGTATCCTATGGATTCAGCATTTCTTAATATTGTTTGTGCATCAAAACTTGAATGTGGCACTAAATTTAGCAAACTTTCCAACATTGACCAAAAATGTGTGGCTTTAATTTAATTTTAGTTTAAAAAATGTGCTTAAATGTGTTTTTTAATTAAACCATCACTTGTATTTCTTTTCCAGATGCTGCACACATGATGTCTACTGTTCACATTAAGGTATAACTTCTTACACACTTAAGATTCAACATTGCAACAATAAATACATAAATACAAAGATAAATAAAAAATATATTTAAATTCATAAATAAATAGTAATATTAATAAATACAGAGAGAGAGAGAGAGAGAGAGAGAGAGAGAGAGAGAGAGAGAGAGAGAGAGAGAGAAGAGAGGAGAGAGAGAGAGAGAGAGAGAGAGAGAGAGAGAGAGAGAGAGAGAGAGAGAGAGAGTGAGGGGAGAGAGTGCGTGAGTAAGTGAGAGAGAAAATGTGAAAGAGAGTCAACTTATTTAGTTGGTATAATTAATTGTTGTTAAAAAAAATGAACAGATGCAAAACACCCGTGTCTAATTCTGCACTGAGAAGGAGAGCCAGGGTAGAGCTGGGCAGAAGGCTGAGGGATATTGGTGAGGGTGTGCGTGCAGTCACACTACCTCCCAAAGAAACTGCACGATTGCCACCTGATGATGGTGCTTCTACTTGGTTACAACCTGAAGGTTCAGCAGTTATATTGGACCCCTTAGCAGCTATGGGCCCTGTATCAGAGGACAGGTAAATCACTAAATGGCTTAGGACCGAGGTATATACGACCTCCTCCATCACTATGAAGCATCCAGGAGTCTCAGGTCTTCTGGGTCGGGTCTGCTCTCTGTTCTGAGAATAACCACTAAACATGGAAAAGCAGCTTTTAGTTATTATGCCCCAACAATTTGGAACTGCCTAAATCATGCACGTCCACCGAAAAAACTTCCTAGCTTCAAAACTAAAAACGCACATATTTTCCGCTGCTTTTAATTGAACTGCCCATACTCACACCACAGTAGCCTATGCCTTTTTAGTCATGTATTCTGTACCTGCTGTGTTTATTTATTTATTTAATTTCATTACCTTTGCTTATTATGCCTGTTTTTAAATGCCTTTTTAATAATGTATTGTTCTTAAATGTCTTTTGCTTTTAATCTGTAGAGCACTTTGAATCGCCACGTGCTGAAAAGTGTAAATAAAATTGCCTTGCCTTGCCTTGCCATAATGTTGGGAATCCGTCCGACTGACGGACAACTTCACACTTCAAAAAAGAAGAAGAAATCTAGACCGCAAAAATAATTAAACAAGCGAGTACCTGTTTTTCCTGGCCAGGTTCCTTGAACACAACACGAGCATAACGTGTCTTCACCATGGTCTTCACGTGGTATATGTCTCGTCTGAAAGGAGTGCCGACAGAGAGCACCGGAACGCCGCTTCAGCCCTTCAAATATTGCAGTACCCATAAGGAGCAGTACACATGGCATGCCGCAGTGTTTTCGTGGCTGTGTCTTTAGTTGTAAGCACAGTGGCGATCTCTTGTTATTAGCATCTGGTTAGCTAGCTATGCTAACGAATTTAAAGAGCTTTTTTACAACCAGGTGGAACTAGAGAGCTCTCTCCTGAGAGGCTCAAATAACCTCAGCTCAGTGAGGTTAAGGCACACCTTGATATGATCATTATAGTTATTAATGAGTGACTAAATGAAAAACAGGTATAAAATACTATATGACAGTAACAAAACAGTTGTTTAAAAATAACAAGAATAGAGTTTAAAAGGGGAGTGATTTGTAAAATATCCAAAAAGAAAAATCTGCTTACTATGTTCTGTTTCATATGGGTGTTGAGATGTATCCATATCTCTTAATTTTGCTCTCAAAGTGCACCAGATTGATGCTTTTAACTTCAATATTTAAAAAACAAATGCCCCCGGACCTCCCTATAGGAGGTTAGGTCCCCCCCCCCCCACTTAAATCATGTTCAAATGGATAGGATACTAAATACATTTGCACACATCTTGTGTCCATATCATTGTTTTGGTGGTCATGCCACAACCGTGCACATGCATGCATACGTGAGTCATGGTGAGATATTTGGATTAAGAGGTTGCTTTTTCTTTGCACAGCATGAAAGAAAGGTGAAATTAATGGGCTGTGATTTTAGTTTTTTTAAGCAGAGGTTGAGTTAAATCATTTGTACGACCCTCGGAGGATGTTGTAAAACTTGAAAGGAAAAAAGTTCCCCACCCCTGCTGTAAATAATAATCAAAACCCTTGATGTATAACTTAACATCTCTGTCTCCTATTGATCTGAGTATATTATAAGAACAGCCAGTTAATTGTAGCATTATAGCACAGGCCTTTGTCAGATGGTGTATTACGCTGTTTTTTTTCTGCTTCGAATAGTTCTCTCTTTTTTCACCATACCTGTGTTTGTATCACTGTAACCATTGAGCACCTGCATGTGTATGAGAACGGCCCTGACACCATTTCAGCCCAGATCTAAACTCCTGGCAGGAGCTCGAGCTCAATTCTCGCACTGAATTTAAAAAAAGCGAGTGAGGTGCAATATAAGAGGGAAAGAAAGAGAAACTTTAAAACTGTTCAATTGTTATGTGTAAAGACTGATATTGTAATCATCTGAAACTGTTAAGTCGGGTGTGAAACGGTTAACAAAGAAAAAGGAAAACTCAAGCTGCTGCTACACTTTATTTTATTTATCTAAAATTAAGCACTTTTAAGATGCACATATTTTCAAAAGCTATTTTATTTTTTAAATGCAGCCCTAGAGGAACATTACACATATCCACAGTATGTACTGTATATCTGTAGAGTTCAATGTTAATGGACAATAAGTATTGTTTATTAATTGTACTTTCTTTATTTGATTGGCAGTCAGTTGTTGACTACATGCAAACATTGATAAAGCTGCAGGCTACTTCAATATATATCACTAATTCATGAAGCAAGTTAGACATTTTGATGTTCTGGACCTTTGCATGGGGAGATTTTCTCTAACTGGACCTCGTTGAATGTTAGTTGAATACCATACAGGGGTTCTGAATAAATCAGTGATTTTAGCACATTTCGTTGCAGGATGGGGGTCCATCCTTCCACAATAATTAACCTTGCCGTCCGTTTCAGTAGGTCCAGACCGTCCAGTACACACTAATGTAAACCGCAGCGCACTGGTCTCGTGAGAAACGGAGATTGGAACAACCAATCACATCTTCAATATTCTCCTGAAATTGAAAAGTGTCCATTCGCTAGTCTGACAGGTGCGTGGTTATCACTGCGCCTCATACCGGTGCAACTTCACAAATATATGCCACATTAAAGGATTTGGCCTCCAGTCACCGCATCTGGGCTGAATTACACACGTATTATTTTAGTCCTGTGTGTTTATTAGAGGCCATGTCAGCAGGCCACATCATATGCCAGCGTTGCGTTCACAAGACATACAAGCCACAAACTGGCAATCGAAACATGCTACAACCTGAGGGACAGTGAATGAGACACAGACACACCCAAACACACCTTGAGGGAGGGAGGGACAGCTGATCGCCGTGCAGCAATCAGCTGTTCCCGAGCAGAGAGAGCTGCTAGACACAACTCTTATTAATCCCCATACCAGATACTATACAATGCTGACGGAGGCGAGACGTACGTTATTCACACGCACATCTAAGATAGCACTTTCTAAGCTACGCCGCCACCACGTGAGCGCGTACTTTGAGCGCAGCATTATACGTCGCCGTGACGTCGCCTGTATTCTACGTCAACCCATTCAAAATTAATGGAGGCGTTGGCGTACGTTGACACGTCAGTGCTCCGCTCAGTTATCTATTCTTTGGCACAAGTCATACAAGAGGGATGTCTCTCTCTCTCGCATAGCCGCTCGCTCGCATGTAAAAATACATTTTCCGCTCGTGAGTAGCTGGTTTTGCGCGCTAGAATATTGACCCAAATCTGACTCCATACCAGATGTCACTTCAATGTGTTGCAGTGCTACCCAATAGAAGCGCAAGTGTGACACAGTGATGTCACCGTTTCTGAAGTAAATAGGAGTCCAATGGGGGGGAGGGGGGTGTGTGTAAAAGAAACTCCCTCTAAAAGGAAACTTTGGGATTGTAGCCTTTGCAGACCACACAGCTGCTGTACAGTAAATACATGTGGTTTGGAGCAGAGAATCATTTTGGACCTACCCATAACCGTAGAAAACACAACTATAGATGAAAAGAAAAACTTCAATAACTAATACAATATTTTATTAGGATTTAGTTTAGGAGCTCATTATAATGATGGGTCCTGAAGTCACGTGTTTGAAACCGGGGTCATCTGAAATGGCACGTTTTTGACCTGTGGGAGAAAAATAAATATCTTAGCCACTTTATTCAAAAGCCATTGTCCCATTTTATAATTTGAGCCAACACGTGTAAACCTTATCGTACATTACTGGATAATGAAATCAGCATGTATGAGAGCATACCCTTCATCGTGTTGTCCTGGTCTGAACACTGTACATTACAAGCTGCATCCACTGGATTTCTAACATCACAGATGACCACCTCACAGTGAACAAAGACCTACAAGATATGAACAGATTTAAGGATTTGTTATAGACGGCATACTTTTGTTTTCCAAACTCTGAAGCATCCAAAAATAAAAAGAATATTTATTCTTATGACTGATAGCACCTGGCGGTTCAAGTTATCCTTGTCTTCGGCGAAGGCAAACATCGGGACCTCAAACCGCTTGAAGTTGGAAGGATAATGAACTCTGCCCTTAGACAAAACAGAGTGGAATATCACTGGGTGCGGGTCCCTTGAGTTTGCACAACTGATGGAGAAAAAAAAAGTTATTTTATTTGGGTAAAGATGTCCTAAAGTCTACAAAATGAGCACCCTATGATTTTAAACCATCCCTTTTGTTCGGTTTGACAAACATTTCATTGGGACAAGAAAAAAGAAAGAAATATATACAAGTTACCCGTTAACTATGAGGTCCCATTGAGGTAGGGACATCTTGTCCTCCTCCAGCGTCGCCCAGCAGTGCGCCAGCTTAAGAGATACTTTAGGGTTGTAAGATCCCATCAGTTCCACCTCGAAATACAGCGGCTGTTGTAGATACTTTGTGATGGGATTGTCCTCAACGCGCTGAAACACACTGTAGGAGTTGTCTGAAGTGAAGCAGAACATGTTGACCCAAATTATTAAGGATTCAGACAGGAATAGAAACTGCCTGTAAAGAACATTAAGGTGCATAATGCAGAAGAGCTTAACTTGGATGTACATTGTCAACATCCCAGGTGCCAACTCAGTTAATTGGTTTAAAGATTAACTTTATGAAAAAAAACATTCCAATTACTTAAAGCAACTATGTAGTATTGTTAGATGTGCCAAGGGCAAGGACTGTCTTAGGTAAGACAGCTTTCATGTGCGCAGTCAACAGCCAAGTCACCCCAAATCCTGCATTTTGATAGAAAGGGTTATCCTGTCTCTTTGCATACAGTTCTCAACATGTTGACATGATAGAAATAACTCTTATTTCCCCCAGTTTCTAGCTTTTGGAGGGTTTCCAAAGACTTCACAAAATAAATCTAATCCTCAGCAAGCATGCAAGACAAAAACAAACCACGCAAGGCCTGAAGAACTTTCTTTACCCAGAGCAACTCTCATTTCAACCTGCATCTCGCCTCGTGCATCGTCAGCGTACGGTTCACTCCTGCGAGGTCGGGTGTTGAAGCCAATAGCCTGGTTTGTGTTGATGTCATAGTAACAGAACACCTTAAGCCTGAAAGAAGAAAACTCTTAAGTGGGAACACTTGGAACTGTTAAATTGTTACCCATTGGCACCGGTAACATCTGGGATTGCACCATGGAAGGATTTATGGCGTACCAGTTGACTTCCGATAAGGAAAATACCATTTAAGAGTCTTTAAAGTTCTAAGTTTTGCCAAATGGTTAGCTTATAAAGTCTCTGCATTTGTTTTTGGCGTCAGACTGTCAGTTTACATAATGGTGAACATGAATGTTTACAGCTGCAAAACCCAGATTTAGTTTTTTTTTTAATAATGTCCAAGCTGAGAATGTTTCTTTTCTGACCAAAAGTCTAAAACCCAATGACCTGAAGTTGATCTTGTTAAGACAAACAGAAAGCATTAAAAAGCTGACATTTTGAAAACCGGAAGCACTTTGTTAATTAATCTTCCATGTCATTTTTCAAGCAACCGCTTTGATAATAAATTAATCATCCAACCTTCAGCTTGGTGATTCAAAGTCTCGAGATACTCACTCAAACTCCGGCTCCTTCGACTGTGACAGCTTTCTCAATTCAAGTTCATCTGTGATGGAGATTTCATTCTCATACAGCATCATATTGGGCAAAAACTAGACAAGACAACAATGGAAATAAGTCATTTCTCAGTTTTAAACCTACCGCGATCAGCAAGCTGTTCAGCAGCATGCTTTACCTTTCTGGTCGTCCCACAGGAGTTTGCAGTGAAGACAAAATAAGCGTACTGGTCGTTGCTGTATGTGGGGCCACAGGCTGGGTTTCTGAGGGTGAGCCGTCTGGGGTTCAGACTGAGAACAGACTCCAGGGTTATAGCTATAGCCGTGATGGTCCCATTAGGGAAACACTCTGAAAAAGACGATCAGACATTTGTATGCATTGGAGATTCAAGCCTACACAAGAAAACGTATTCTCTTTAACAAACCAATTAGCTTTGTGATGAAGTTGCAAGCCAAGGAGAAGTCTTGGATAGTTGTGTTGGTCTTCGGATATCTCAGAGTCACATCCAGTCTGATCTTGATGGATGACAGCTCAACAGCCTGAGAATTTTCAGAAACAATACATTATGATTTAAAGAGGACTATCTTGACAAATCCCTGCAAATTTAAAACTTTGGTTAAGAGTCATACCTCGACCGTAGCATCAGCTGCAGAAAATGGTACAATCAAACTGAAATGTGTGTCGTTGTCCATTAAGCCGTACTGCTGAGCCAGGCTCCCGGTCAGCATTCGTTTTCCCATTATGGTCTGAAAGTTGAATCCTTTGGTCCCGTATTTCACGAGGACATAGAAATTCTTATCATCACAGCTGCCTGAGATAGAGGGAGGAGCTACAGAGGGAGGAGCTGCAGAGGGAGGAGCTGCAGAGGGAGGAGCTGCAGACGGAGGAATTCCTCTTGGGTACAGACCTATGTCTTCAAGTTTAGCTCTCAGATAAGCAGTGGCAGTAAATGGAGCATGCTTTGGTAGGACCAGGAAGCCAAAGGTCAGATGAAGATTGTAAATTGTAACCCCCATTTCTTTCTGTTGGGAGAAACAGATAGTTATTAGCTAACAAAAAAATAAAAATGCATTTCATTTCCCACGTTGAGTGTAAGGCTCACCCTTTGTCCTACGACACGGTCCGTGAAGGGCACTTCAACAGTATAGACCTTGGAGCAGCCGTTAGGGGACATTTGGTCAAAGACTTTAAAGCCTCTGGCAATGCAGTCAGCCAAGGACAAAACCTCAGAGGGGGAGCTGATGTTCTTTAGCATTACATCATAGCCCACCGGCCCAATCAACGCCTTAAACATCATCTCCTTGGGAACAGTGGCTGTAGGTCAAAAATGAAGAAATTAAGGCAGGTTGCAATTTATGTAAAAAAAGTAGCATGAGTACCAAGATAATATGACTCACCGTCAATGACTTGTGGAGGTTGAAGCTGCAGGGGGGTCTCGACGGGGAGGAAGACTTTGTATCTCGTGTCCTCATTAGTGTCGTCTTCAGTCCAGAGCAACTCGAGCATCAGCTCAATCATATAAGAAGTGAAGTACTGACCATCCTGGGCATGACTCTGCATAAACAAACATCCTGAGTAAGGCCTTTCCTGAATAACATTATCATCTACAGATTAAAATAAAAAAGGGAAATTTGTCTGGCAATGAAGCACTAGATGTTGCAACAGACAAACATACTCACACGATCTGTTTACATTTGTTTTGTACATACCAACAGGATTTCAGTAGTGTTATCTTCCATGAAACAACAAAGTGTGAATGCTTGTTAAACTGTCTCTAAAGTCTAAAATGACTTTAATTTACCATTTAACTATGTCGATTTCTCCACTCTTGTGAGAAATTCTTTAGATCCAAGAAAATATAAACATCTACATTTTGCCCTTTTGTAATATTTCTGATTTTTTATTTTTGCATAGCTGCATGACTAAAACGTCCTCGTCAATTTATGGACTAAATTGTTTTATCTAACCTTGATCTGGCAACCAGCAGCCCCAATAGGAATTTCAACAATGACGTAAAGGTCATCGAGAGTCAGGGAATAGTTTCTGGCCGATAACTCTGTAGCTTCGAGCTTCCTCCCATCGACGCCCATGTTCACCTCCAACAGTCTGAAGTGTTTCGAGTAAATCAGAGGGTCAATGTGCCTTGGCAGGAACCAGCGGATTGAGGTTTCAGTAAAGAAAACCCCACCTGTACACCAAATAAATACAGCACTTAAAGAAAGGTCTAACATGGAAAGATTTAAGGAAAAGGGCTAACGTTTTGGAAATAGTGAAATTCTCAAAATATTTTGACTGAACAAATGGTTAATCCTTCGTATTTTATTCAAACAATCTGAAAAAGGAGAATTCAAATTATGAATGTAGCACTTGTACAGCCACACATCCTTAAAATAAATTAAAAAACTTCTTCCTGGATTCAAATTCTGGTGGGGAAGATATTTTTGACTCCATTTTTACAAAAGTTTAATATTTAAAAAATCCTGGAATCAGAAATAATATAGTGGCAGATATGTTTTTTAAATTCCTGACAGTAAAAAGTGCCCCAAATTCCCAGTGAAAAACACTAGAAGACATGACATCAGTGAGTCTCTTTACATTACCCTGAGCTTGAGGACAAGCGGCTCCTGCATAAAGTTGAGTCGTCAGCTTCGTCTTCTCAAATATAATTGAGGTGTTGAGCACAGTCATCGGCACACCTGCTACCTGTAGGGGGAGATTACACAACATGTGGATGTAAATGCATACTGTGGTAACATAATGTCCCTCCTAAAAATATGGGGGGTTATAAATAAGAACTCACTGATTTAAGAGTGCCAACGAGATTCCAGACAAAGTAATCCATCCGATTACATTATTGTATCTATGGCTGTAAGTGTAAGCAAGTACCTAATGGGCTGCAAGTGATTTAACAATTCTGCCCGAGGGGAAAGATATCAAGTGAGAGTTGTTTGAATCTCAGTGAACTGCAGTCCACTTACATCCTTGGTGTATGTTTCATGTGAAGGATTTGGGCTTCGCAGAACCAGCCTGGTAGGAGTGCTTGAGATCCCATAACCATTTCTCTGGGCTTCGTCCACCTGCATGACCCTCTCCTCAGGAGTGAAGAACACCACTGTGGTGATTTTGAAGCCTGCGTCCATGGGCTGCTGTGAGGCAAATATCAAGCCATTACATACAAGATGTTTCTAGAATAAGAAAAAAAAGGCAAAATTAGCCAATCTTACCTCAGCAGCTTTTCGGGGATCCGAGTAGGGGTATGCAGGCAGGTTATAATCATTTGGAGCTGCTTTTTTCACAGACACCTAGAAATGAGGCCACTCCATAAGTGATAATCAATCTTTGCAGTGACATGAAATGTACCGGCCTTGACACTCATACGAGGCATCAAGCCACTAATCATATGGACGGGAACATGCCATGCTGCGTTCACTTGCCTCCATGTAGTTGGGTTTACAGATAATTTCCCGGGAGGCCCAGGAAGAGTAGTAGCAAGTTTCTTCCACCAGGTAAAACTCATCTTCAACCACATTGTCAGATTGTAGCCGCAGACCTAGTTTTGTTGTGAATGCTTTATCGTCCTAAAAACACATGGAAACAAGTCTCAAAATGAATTGCCACGTCAAAAGAAACATTTGGTGCTGCGTCACAAACTAGCATTGTTGTTTTTACCACATTTTGAGCAAAACAGTTTTGGACGGAGGCATAAATCACAGCGTTTCCCAGGTGGTATTTCTTGATGGTGAAGCCACACTGAGAAGATAAACTTGGCGTGAGGATGATTGAAGAGTTATCTGAGGAAACGAACAAGAACAGTTTGAATTAAAAGTTAGATTAAGTTAAGAAAAAGCAATATACTTGAAATGTCAGCTTACTTATGACAGCGGACACTTCAAAAAAACTTCCTCCAAGTCGACTGAGATCCACACGCAGCAAGTTTCCAAGGCATTTAGAGTTTATCTCTGGGATTACACATTTATATTAGATAGCAGCACACAAGTGTTGAAAAATATCACAAAATGACAAAAACGTACTTATTGGGGGCTTATTTTGTGCCTCAATGTTAACAACTGCTACAAGGAGAATGAACCACCTGCAAAAGATTGAATATGTTTTAAATGTATAAAAGAAAATAAACCTTAATTTAAAATATATACATAAAAAAAAAACTACAAACCCCAATCCAGCTAAACAACCCATGGCAAGAGTTGGGAAACTGGTGAAGGTCCCTGGTTTTTGCACTTTTTAAATGAAGTTGTTGAGGATGAGGGAGGGTCCTACTCAGCATATATAACCACACACAGGTGGAACACATTACTGCCTGATGAGGTGATTGAGCAGGCCTGTGTGTGTAATCCAGTTTGAAGGGAATCCCAACATTTCGGGCATTGAAGGAAGCAGAATGGCTGACTGAGTGGGGAGGAGTATAGAAATATCTTTCATTAAAAAATAAGCTGAAACAAAAATACTGAAGCATGGCCAAAGCAGTGGGGTGAAGTTAAAAATAACTGAGAACAGCTAAATCTGTTAATCAGCTATCCAGTTTAGAGATTAGTAAATATTTGGCAAGAACATTTTGGCCCAATCCCAAACCACGCCCTACACCCTACCCCTACACACTCCCCCTCCGTGACGTAGTGAACTCCGTGGAGTGTTCTCTACGCCACTCCTTGCAGCTCAACAAGGCTCCTTCCTGTCAGATGGAGGGTGTAAATACAGCGGCAAGCTTTTGGACAAATTCCCCTCTCTTCGGCAGAAACAGGAAATGCCGTAACTGTATGTAACAACGGTTTCAAATCAGCATCTCTTGGACAACACATTTAAATTAATAACTCAAATAAAACTCCAAACATCTTTAATTGTGTTACTTTTTTGTAAAGCTCTTTTAGTTTTAAAGGTCCCATTTCTACTGATCATAATTCCATTGTTCAGGTATTCTAAAATAGATTTATATTGTGCAATTTTCCAAACTCACATTGGTTTCTCATACAGCATCTCTGTATAGTAGCTATGTGTATTCACTCTCTGTCCTAAACGGCTTGTTGGAGCTCCCGCCCCCCCCCCCCTCCCTGTGAGCCCAGTGGCCGTCTGCGAGACAGTAAGACACAGCAAAACCCAGCCCGAAACACACACACGCAGCCTGGCTGGGAGTATGTATGTATGTGTGCTCAGGCTGAGTTCCGCGGTGTCTCGCTGTCTTGCCGACCCCATACCAGTGAGCCAGCTCACACTGTCCCGCTCCTCGCAGCAGCGAGCCTCGCAACGTCCTGTCGAGTATGTGTGTGTGTGAGGAAGTCCGCGGATTGGTCCAAACGTAACGGCTCTGTGGACATAACGTAACGGCTCCGCGGATTTGTCCATTGGAACAAGCAGCAGATTATTTGAACTGAAAACTTTGGAACTAAAAGCATACGTCACCAATAATGTCTAAAATATGTGGAACATGTTGAAGTCAGTATGAAGTCTCCATCAGACGGAAAATAATAGGCTGAGACAGTCTGAACTCCAGTGGCCACGTCATTAGTCTGCTGCTCTAATTATGTCAATTGGAGTTATGACATCATCGTGTTCCGTGACACAGGTGTTTATATTTGAACTAACAACGTGTCCAGAGATCAAAGGTTTTAATCAATCAATCAATCAATGTTTATTTATATAGCCAAATATCACAAATGTTACATTTGTCTCAGTGGTCTTCACAGTGTGTACAGAATATCAGTATGACAATACGACACCCTCTGTCCTTAGACCCTCACATCGTACAAGGAAAAACTTCCGGAGAAAACCCACAGTTTAAAGGGAAAAATGGGAGAAACCTCAGGGAGAGCAACAGAGGAGGGATCCCTCTCCCAGGACGGACAGACGTGCAATAGATGCCGTGTGTAAATTGAAAAGATAATACATTTGCAACATAGGTAGTCCAAATGTTTGGAAATGCATGTGTGTATAATAGGAAGATGAATCCACGAGGATATCCATCCAGGACCTATGATCCAGGACCACAGCCACGACTCAAGATCCAGGGCTCGCGATCCAGGACTCAGGACCGCAGGATCATCCATGTCTCCGGATCCCGGTGTATATAGACACCAAAAAGAAAGAAATTTGGGGAGGCTGGGTTAATCGGAACATGAGAGTACACAGGTATAGACAGAGAGAAGGAAGAAGTAAGATGTCCCCCGACAAACTAAGCCTATATCTGCAAATCTAGGGGCTGAATCTAATCAGCCCTAACTATAAGCTTTATCAAAAAGGAAGGTCTTAAGCACACTCTTAAAAACGGATAGGGTGTCTGCCGCCCGAACACAAACTGGAAGCTGAATCCACAAATGTGGAGCTTGATAAGAAAAGGCTCTGGCTCCCATTGTACTTTTAGAGACTCTAGGAATAACCAACAACCCTGCATTCTTGGAACGCAATGCCCTAATAGGACAGTAGGGTATAATGAGTTCTTTAAGGTAAGATGGCGCCTGCTCATTGAGGTAGACTACCGTACGCTCCGGTACACAGTTTTTGAACTCCTCTACCAGCATCAGCTCACATACTGAAGCGATGTCATCCGCTTTACACGCTCTACACCACCTGTCAAAGAGGACTTTCTTCTCCCTCGCGAAGTCCACGTATGTTTGGCCAGCAGCTTTCTTTATGCCGCGAAAACGCTGCCTGTAGGCCTCAGGCACAAGCTCATATGCCCTGAGAATAGCACCTTTCACCTTGTCATACTCCAAACTATCCTCGACAGAAAGAGAAGAGCAAGCCGCTTGAGCCTTGCCGACTAGCTTGCACTGTAATAGAATAGCCCACACGTCTTCTGGCCAGTGCAGGGCCGCAGCAATGCGCTCAAAGGCACCAAAATAGACTTCCACCTCTGATTCCCGAAACACAGGGACCAAATTAATATGCCTGCTCACATCAAAGGAGGCAGCAGGACCAGAAGGTGTAACTGCAGAATCACCCACCACAGCTGCTTGGAGCTCTAGCTGACGCATCCGGACAGCAGTGTCTGCCTCCAACTTCCTGAACTCCAGCTCCCTCCTGAGCTGAAACTCTCGCTCACGCTCACGCTCCTCCCTCTCACACTGGAGACGAGCCATACGTACTTTTACCCTGGCATCTACTTTAGACCCCGTAGGTGAGGATCCTGCCGAAACGAGTCAAACTGAGGTGTGGTGACAATGTTTGCCTGTTTCGTAGCACTCTGAACCACCGTGCCAGGAGATTCCACTAAAACAGGCCGCCTCAAAACCCCCTGTTCAACTAGTCCAGCTATCAAAGTAGCCTTGAGTTCACTTTTTACCAGAGCCGAGGAAACAGAAACATGATAATGGTCAGCAACAAACCGCAAATCAACCTTCCTGCCCCCGTCTAGCTGACCCACAGTAGGACTGGCCACAAACTGCTCCAACACAAAAGCCATCTTTAGCAACGGCTACTTACAAATATTATTATATATTTATTTACAAACTTCCCCAGATCCTGCCTACCAACCTTTACCTAACTATCTTCTGGAGCGTGCCGGGCTCGAGGTGACTTTAAAGGCAAACATCAGCGGCCGAAACCCTGAATCGCCTGCCCCCAACAGGGAATAAATCCCCACCCAGGATTACCCTGAAAATAAAAAAGGCAAAATAAAAAATGAGTATCCGAAGGAAGGACTGATTCAGTCCAGCTAGACACTCCCCTGTCTAAACTGAGGAAGCTGTTCAACAGTAAATAATATCACAGCCAATTCTACACCTATATACACTACTGCTCACCACCAAACACAATAACACTAACCAACAACCAAATACTCACTCTTTGTCTCAAAGATTGGACGAGCCCCCATGTTACGTTCCCTTGTAGAGCTAGGGATACCAAGGGAAGTAGCGACACACCAGACAGCCGGACGAGAGAAAAAGGAGAGGAAACGGAAGGCTGAAGGAGTTTAAGTGAGGTTTTTAATCCGTCAATACGTAAGGCGGCTCACCAGCCACATTACCACACAATGGTACCATAAACAACACAACTAGGCTGGCTTGTACACAGAGACAGGCTGCACACATGCAGCCAGACGAGAAGGAGAGAAAGAAGGCCCTCACTGCCGTCCTCTTCCGGTCCTATATGGAATCCTTGATTGCAAAGTAGGAGCACCTGGGAAGAGGCTGCACCTGGGAAGAGGCTGCACCTGGGGACAAATCAGAGGGAGAGAGAGAAAACACACACACACACCACCACACACACACTACGGCACGTAACAGTAGGCGAGAAGAAGAATTTTAAATTCTATCCTGTGTTCTATAGGGAGCCAGTGTAAGGCAGCCAGAACAGGAGTAATGTCGTCCCTTTTCCTAACTCTGGTTAGTACACGTAGCCTGCAGCATTTTGAATCAGCTGAAGCAACTTGACTGACTTCTTGGTACACCCTGATAATAAGGAGTTACAATAATCCAGCCTTGTAGTAACAAATGCATGGACTAGTTTCTCTGCATCGTTTTGAGGCAAGATATGCCAGATTTGTGCAATGTTACGTAGATGGAGGTAGGCGGTCCTTGAAATTGATTGTATGTGGGCGTTAAAGCATAAATCCTGATCAAATATAACACCAAGATTCCTTACAGTCTCACTGGAGGCCAAATTAATGCCATCCATAGTTAGTATATCTTTAGATCATTTGTTTCGTAGATTCTCCGGGCCAAGTACAATAACTTTAACATAAAAAAATGTAAGGTCATCCACGTTTTTAAGTCCTTAAGGCAGTCTTGAATTTTATTTAGATGATTAATTTCATCAGGCTTGATTGATAAATATAGTTGAGTATCATCCGCATAACAATGAAAATGTACAGAATAATTTCTTATAATATTGCCTAACGGAAGCATATATAATGTGAACAAAATAGCTCCGAGCACTGAATCTTGTGGCACTCCCCCCAGTGAGATGATAGTGAACTGTTCATGAACTTGTCATGAAAAGTTCATGAAATATTAGTGAACCATATTCATGAACAGCTCATAAACAGCTCATAACAAAGTTGATGAACTGTTCATGAAAGTGACATGAACATTAAATGGCACTAGGGCAGTTCATGAACTACTCCTGAAACTCCTGTGCTGGAATGGTTCATGAACAATTCATGGAATATGGTTTTAGGCAGGTTCATGAACAATTCATGAAATGGAGTTTTCAGTGAGTGTGTAGGGATATTCAACCAAGAACATATCAAGAACTGTTCATAACAACTTCATGAACCGTTCATGAACAGTTCATACCCAGTCACTGAATATAATTCAATGGCTGGCTATGAACTGTTCATGAACTGTTCATGTACGGGGGGGGGGGGGGGGTAAATGCTGATCCGTGCATTAATAGCAACAGCACAGACATAGGCCTATTATAAAGAGAAAATCTGTTGCACACGGGGTAGTGCCACAGGTCTACATGTACATGAAACGTCCCGATGGATCATGTAAATGTCAACAGATTTCCTGAGCATGTATGGGCTACGCAAACTTCAATCAACTTGATAATAAATAATTCACGAACCACCAATGTAACGTTTGACTGTTTAATTAAATAAATTTAAAATGACTCAAAAACAGGCTACATTGTTTCACATGGGCTATAGGGCCTATTATGGCTGTAGCCTACACAGAGCCGAACACACGCGATAAGAGCAGCCAGCGGCACCAACCATGAACAATATTAATATTAATAATACAGCTATAGCACAACACAACCCTCTCACTGCCTGGAGAGACGCGACCTCCAGTGAGACTGTAAGGAATCTTGGTGTTATATTTGATCAGGATTTATCCTTTAACGCCCACATAAAATCAATTTCAAGGACCGCCTACTTCCATCTACGTAACATTGCAAAGATCAGGCATATCTTGCCTCAAAACGATGCAGAGAAACTAGTCCATGCATTTGTTACTTCTAGGCTGGATTATTGTAACTCTTTATTATCAGGGAGTACCAAGAAGTCAATCAAGTCGCTTCAGCTGATTCAAAATGCTGCGGCTCGTGTACTAACCAGAGTTAGGAAAAGGGACCACATTACTCCGGTTCTGGCTGCCTTACACTGGCTCCCTATAGAACACAGGATAGAATTTAAAATTCTTCTTCTCGCCTACAAAGCCCTTAATGGGCAGGCGCCATCTTACCTTAAAGAACTCATTATACCCTACTGTCCTACTAGGGCATTGCGTTCCAAGAATGCAGGGTTGTTGGTTGTTCCTAGAATCTCTAAAAGTACAATGGGAGCCAGAGCCTTTTCTTATCAAGCTCCACATTTGTGGAATCAGCTTCCAGTTTGTGTCCGGGCGGCAGACACCCTATCCGTTTTTAAGAGTGCGCTTAAGACCTTCCTTTTTGATAACGCTTATAGTTAGGGCTGATTAGATTCAGCCCCTAGTTTTGCTGATATAGGCTTAGTTTGTCGGGGGACATCTTACTTCTTCCTTCTCTCTGTCTATACCCGTGTACACTCATGTTCCGATTAACCCAGCTTCCCCAAATGTCTTTCTTTTTGGTGTCTATATACGCTGGGATCCGGAATCATGGATGATCCTGCGGTCCTGTGTCCTGGATCGCGAGCGCTGGATCTTGAGTCGTGGCTGTGGTCCTGGATCATAGGTCCTGGATGGATATCCTCGTGGATTCATCTTCCTATATACACACATGCATTTCCAAACATTTGGACTACCTATGTTGCAAATGTATTATCTTTTCAATTTACACACGGCATCTATTGCACGTCTGTCCGTCCTGGGAGAGGGATCCCTCCTCTGTTGCTCTCCCTGAGGTTTCTCCCATTTTTCCCTTTAAACTGGGTTTTCTTTGGAAGTTTTTCCTTGTACGATGTGAGGGTCTAAGGACAGAGGGTGTCGTATTGTCATACTGATATTCTGTACACACTGTGAAGACCACTGAGACAAATGTAACATTTGTGATATTGGGCTATATAAATAAACATTGATTGATTGATTGATTGACGCCACACACACAACGGCTCGTCTTCTTGTGTCTCTTCAGCCCCCAAGTTAACGTTAGCTGTCAAGTTAGCACTAGCACTGACGTTAGCTCCCTCCTCTCTCGGTTCTGTTGTAGCAGCAGTCACAATGTGCTACCACCAGCTACATTCGGTTGGTCTTCTTGATCAGGTTGTTTGGCCGTCTTTTTAAAGAAATTGCCCAAGGTACGTTGTTTTTTTCTTTTCGACATGTCAGCAGCAGCAACAATGCCTGGTAAACATGCAGTGCTAACTAAACGAGTGAGTGGGTAGTGGGTGGAGCTGCGGGCAGCGTGCAAGCAGGCGACACTTTTTTCATGAATCATAAACTCTAAATATAATTTTATTTCACTTATTTTACACCTTTGAAAAAAAATAAACATGCCCAAAATGGAATTTATTTGGTCATCATATCAGTATTTTAGAGAGCTCCCCCCAAATGTCACAAACCATGTTCCCAGGGGAGCTCATGTCACCACTAGGGGAGCCATAGCTCCCCCTGCTCCCCTCCAGTTCGCACCCTGCATTACTCTAAGGATCGAGTTCAGACATATAGGCTGTCTTGAACACTATCATCAGAGTAACGTGATCTAATAAATAAATAAAGATTCAGCCGATAACACGAAAGCACATGGCTACTGAACATGCATAATGACGTCATTTTGCATGCTAAGTAGCCATGTGCTTTCTGGGGCTAAATCTTTATCTAAACTGATTTAACCCGTAAAAGTTCCTTCAAAATAAGAGTCCCGATCTTATTACTATCAAAATAAAAGTGCAAAACGAAAACTTTACCATAGGAAAAATATTGGCATACAAATATAATCACTTCTCTAAAAGGTAACTCATTTTAAATATAGTGTATTTATATATAATAATAATATTAATATTAGAAATAAGCTTTATATTTGTATAGCACCTATTACAAGAATTGTAGCCAAAGTCGCTTCACAGCAGTTCAATAGACAGGATAACAGCAATGTAGAGGAGCAGCTACATTTCAAAACATATATCCACGAAGATTAATACATGAAGACTTGTGACTCGGACTTGACTTGGACTCTTCTTAAGTGACTCGGACTTGGACTCGGACTCGAACACAGGTAATGATGACTCGGACTCGGACTCGACTTGGACACTCCTTGGGTGACTCGGACTTGGACTCGGACTCGACTACGACTCTCCCTTGGTGACTCGGACTTGGACTCAGACTCGAAGAGTGGTGACTCGAGGGTGACTTGGACTCGTGAATTGGTGACTTGACTACAACACTGTAATGTTGTGATTGGCTGGATCATGAAAAGTTCATAAATTGCTCATAAAAGTCTGTCATGAGCAAAACAGGAACTTTATATGAATGAACAATGTTCATAAACATTTCATGAACTGCTCTTTAAAATGGTTCATGAGCATTTTAAGAATTTTGGTTCATGAACATGACAAGTGAACATATAATGAGTTGTTCATGAATGTTTCATGAGTGCTCATGAACAGCTCATAAAGTCATGAACTCCATCTCGCAGGGGCCATGGCTAACTTTGGTTTGCGTGGAAGATTCATCGTTAACACGTGCAAACTGAGAGCATTCAGATAGATAGGACCTAAACCAGCCTAAAGCAGTTCCCTGTATGCCAACTAAGTGCTCTAGTCTTTGCAATAGGATATCATGGCCGATAGTATCAAATGCAGCACTGAGATCGAACAAAACAAGAATAGAGACAAGTCCCTTGTCTGAGGCTATTAGAATGTCATTTGTGACTTTAACCAGAGCTGTCTCTGTGCTATGATGTGTTCTAAAGCCAGACTGAAAATCTTCAAATAAATCATTGTTTTTTAAGTAATCACACAGCTGTTTTGCGACCGCTTTCTCAATAATTTTTGAGAGGAACTGAAGATTAGAAATAGGTCTATAGTTGGCTAAAAACTCTGGATCGAGGTTGTGCTTTTTAAGAAGAGGTTTTATCACTGCTACTTTGAATGATTGTGGAACATAGCCTGATAATAAAGACATATTCATAATATTTAATAAAGAAGTGCTAATTAATGGAAAAACTTCCTTCAACAGCAATTTAATTGTTCAAGGTTAATGGCTGAAAAGCATTCTAGTTTACTATCTAGTGTAATATTAGAACTTACGTTTCCGGGAGCTGTTGATAACACTATACTGGTCAAAGGTAAGAGGTCATTAATTTTGTTTCTAAGAGTAACAATTCTATCGTTAAAAAAGCACATAAAATCATTACTACTGAGTGCTATGGGAATAGAAGGCTCAATCGAGCTGTGGCTCTCTGTCAGCATGGCTACAGTGCTGAAAAGAAATCTTGCGTTTCCATGGTGATTAGTGAGAGGAAAGCATTTTAGTAGTAGTAATGATGTTCCTTTCGTCAAAAAAGTGACAGGTGGTGTGACAGGTCATACCTCTCCCTACTTATGCAAATGAGCTAAGTCCCTTTGATGTCAGATTGGCGTGAAAGACCCCCCGGAGTGATTAATTAGCTTAGCCCCAGGCACCCCCTTTGTGTATAGGCCTTTTATTGTATCAATTAAGATAGTTAAGGTATTTGACCCCAAGAGTGGAGTAATTGCCCCTCAATTAGATTAGCCCCAGGCACCCCCTTTGTGTATAGGTATTTTATTGTATCAATTAAGATAGCTAAGGTATTTGACCCTTGACCCTGAGAGTGGAGTAATTGCCCCACAATAGGCTACATGCACTAGGGTCTGAGACGTACTTCCGCCTTAGCCGTAATACTGCTTGGGAGCTTCCGGTTTGCTTCCGGTCTGCGTAGCTGAGCGTCCACAAATGTTTTACTGTTTAAATCTATGGTTTAAATATGAGTCGACGGAAGATTTTCAAAACGGAGCATTTGCAAAGACAAGTAAAGAACTACTCCGAGCACTGCTGTGTCCCACTTTGTACGGCGTCAGCTAAATTTAACGGGGTCCTAAGTTTCCATGGCTTTCCGACCGAACTCGAGCTGCGAAGACAGTGGCTGGTTAAAATACGACGCGATAACTTCACAATCTCCTCTCACTCCAAGGTCTGCAGTCGTCACTTCGCTACGGATCAACTAATAGAGCCAAAAACCCTTGATGGCCGTAGGAGGCTTGTGAAAGGTGCTGTACCAACTCTGTTTGAGTGGAATCACTTCACTGCTCAAACACCGCGGGCTAGTGTTTGGGAGAGAAGGGAGCGGCCCACTGAACCAGTCTCTCGGGAGGAGCAGGAAGAGCACATGGATGTCCGTGACCATGATTACTGCTCAGCCCCTGAACCAGCTTCACTGGACATGTCCTCTCAAGCTACAGAAGACAACTCCAAAACAGTGGAGGATCTGCAGAAGGAACTGCAGGAGTTAAGAGTCCAGCGAGAGTTTAGCTTACAGCGGTTTGCTGGCTCCGACGACAACATCCGATTCTATACCAGGTAATGTTTTGGCTAAATTCTATCCAAGTTTTTGAGATGGGTTAGCTTATAAAGAATCCTGTTTACCTGCCGTTTGACTGCTGACTATATGCATGCAGTGTTGGAATAAGTAGGCTACTCAACTTAACTGAAGTATAAGTACAAATACTATGGTTTGAAAATACTCCTGAACTGAACATGTAGAATCATAAATCATGTGCTTTTATAAGTAACTAGAAACTATGAAGGTTAACTAAATGTGGTGGAGTAAAACATACTAATACTAACAACATACTGATAATACTTTACTACAAGTGGAAATCTTCAAAACCTTACCAAAGTAAAAGTACATGTCAATATCCACTGCGTTTCTCCCAGTTGCACACTTAAGAATGAAGAGTAAAAGTAGTCATTCTGTGTAAAATGTTCCCTTTATGTTTTAGATTATTACTGCTGCTTTAATGTAGTTGTTACATGTTACTGCTGTATATTACTATACCTGCAACAAGTGCCTTCTTAATCAGTCTATTTGAATTGTAATGTATTATAGCAAACAAGAGGAAAGCATTAGCCCATGTGGTACAGTTAACGAGTCAATTAATGACTGACATGTGTCTTTTGTGTACAGGTTCCCGAGCTATAACCACCTGATGGCTTTCTGGTTTTTGATTGAGCCTTCCATTTATAAAATGGTTCGTGTCACAAGAGCGATATCAGCTGCCAAGAGGAATGAAGAAGTGGTTACACACGCACGTCCATCAACGGTAGGCTACGTTTCTTTTAACACACACTCTAAACACAAACTGAAGGGAAAATGTTTCTCTGACATTTCATTGCTTTTGTGTAGGCTAAAAGGCTATAGTACTCAATCATTTTTGAATACATCAGAGAACTAAAACAACTTAATGTTTTTCCCATGGTGTGCTACTCTCATGACATTAATATAGTACCCTTTTTTTGTTTTTATCTTCCAGAGACAGCTGCTTCAGCCAATTGACGAGTTCTTCCTTTTTCTCTGCTTCCTGTCAGTGGGTTTGAAAGAAAGGGACCTTGCAAACCGCTTCAACATACACCAGTCCACTGTGAGCCGCATCATTGCAACATGGACAAGTTTTCTTACAACTTTATTGGGGTCACAGTGCATCTGGCTTACACCTGCAGAAGTTCAAGCCCACCTCCCAGAGGCATTCAAAGATTTCCCAGACACACAGGTGATCCTGGATTGCACAGAGCTGAGGTGTCAAACACCATCCTCACTCCTCCTCCAAAGTGAAATGTATTCTACATACAAATCTCACTGCACCATGAAAGCCCTGGTTGGCATAGCCCCACATGGCGCAGTGACATTTGTTTCCAGTCAGTATGGTGGTTCTGTCAGCGACAAGGAGATTTTCAAACAGTCTGGAATAGCTGCGTTGTTGACTGAAAACATGGCAGTGATGGTAGATAAGGGCTTCCTGATCAGCGATTGCTGCAAATGCAAAGTGTACTGCCCACCTTTTCTGTCGAAGCAGAAGCAAATGCCAGACTATCAGGTGAGGGAGACACAGGCCATTGCCAGACTGAGGGTTCATGTGGAGCGTGTCATCAGGAGGATAAAAGAGAACAAACTTTTTGATGGCGTCATCCTCCTGACCCATGCCTACAACATCAACCAACTGTTTGCAGTAGCATGTATGCTGTCAAACTATCAGAACAAAGCACTGGTCAAGAAATGGGTGAAATAAGACAAGATGATGACACCTGTGCAGGTAGCTGTGATTAAGCTGGGTGAGCACACCGTGTTGCCTGACACATGCTAGTGTTTTGTTTGAATAAATGGTAAATAGTAAATTACAATGCGTTGATGATTTCTTACAAATGCAATGATTTACTATTCATTACAAAGAAATCACTTCACTTTATTGTCTTTTTAAATACAATTGTATATTTATTTACATATATGAAATGTGAACAAACAAACAATATAAACAATATACAATATAAACAATATATATCAAAAACAAAATATTAAAATCACATTTTGTTGTCATTCAAAACACATGATTGAGGGATTGCCTCCTAAAAACAATGGCGGCTGAGCCAGGGTCTAGCAGCTAACTGCTCACAGAGTTATCAATGGCTGCAGTGCCCACTACTTTTGTAATGACAGGTACTTCGGCATGTATGTGTAAAAAAAAAAAAAGTCTACCTTTTCTCTGATTGCTCTTTGCACTTCTGGATCTGTGTATATTCTTTGCACCAGGTAGTCCTCCTGTGCCCACACTACAAAGTCACACCACTGCATCCCAGACACAAGAAGTTGACCCTGTACTTGCCAGTAATAGGCATGGCTTTTCTTGAGCTTAGGGGAGCCACATTCCATCTGCACATATTTGCAGTCGACATAATTTGGGACATTGGGACATTTGAATTCAACAAGGCCAAATTGGGGATATTCTGTTGGGTCAAATACAACTCCATCAGGGGAGGCACCAAGCCAGGGCGTAGAGGGGTGAATGACAAGGCCACAAGGGGAGTAGTTCACGTTTGCCAGTCTACTGTATTCAGCTGCTACTGTGGGCTCCATCTCTGCACCTCTCCTCATTTCTGCAGTCTGCCTTGTACCTTTGAGTATTCGCTCTGCAAGAGAGTTAGCAGAGCTCTCACCTCTGACGTGACAAATCTCTCTCAACCTAGAGGCAGTAACCCTGGGTTTGCGGAGCAGATGCCACTCTGAGTTAGAGCTTTGCTCACGGGTAGCCTCCTCAATTTTGTGAGACATTTCTAAATCAACAGATAAGCTGTTAATATGCAGTTGCTCCTCTTCTGAGCACACCAGCGGTAAATCACATGGCAAGATCACATACCCCTCTATGGGCAAGTGCGGTGTTGGTGGTGTGTCAGTGTGAAGTGTGGTGTACCGAGACGTCAAAGCAGGCATCTGATAGGACAGAACACTGCCCTCCTGCACAATCCCGAAGGCACTTTCCACAAGGGGCTTGTCAGGTCTCATGTTCATTGTGGTCACAAGCGGTCTGTCTTCAATGCTGAACGCTGAGTATGCCTCCGTAACTCTGAACAGGCAGGGATCTGGTAATGGCCCCACCATGCCTCTGTAGAATCCACTCCTACAAAGAATGGCAAAGACAATATAGCACATTAATGTGACAATAAAGGTTAGGAATACAGCACCAGAATTATGAATTTAAAAAACACAGGAAACACAATTTTCCAGCTAAACTGACCTTACTCCAGTCTGCACCATCCTATTTGGTACAGGCTTGGTGAAGACCATGGAGTTGATGGGCCCTGGCTTCACACCCTTAAGGAAAAGACAAGTACTGTTCGTTGAGTCACTTTAAAACAAAAACTCTGTGAAAGATTACAAGTATTTGAACCTCATTGAAATTACCATTGTTCGCGGCTTGTGCCATTGCTGTTCCGATTCAGTACAGCTATGCACAGGTGGCACAACTGACATGTTCAGTTCAGTGTAATGTGCTGTTTGGAACAGCAATGCTACTGTGTGATTGCACAAAACAGTTCCTGCAACACAGGAGCACTGGTTGTGCGTGAGCACCACTGGTGATGAATCACGAAGCGTTATCTAAAAAAGAGAGAAGAAATACTAGTGATTAGTAACCTCACTTGTGGTAAATGAGCCAGGAGGTTATGAGTAGAATTATTGGTTATTTTTACTGACCCATTATCCTAGAAGAAGCATGTATTCCTGAATGCTTAGTGTTACCCTTTTACCCTACAATACCACAATGAACTTTCTTTGGAAACTAAGATGCCTTGAAAATTGTATTAAAGCAGTTTTGACTATATATTTGAACCCCCATACTTACACATCCATAATCAATGTAATAATATCTGACCAATCAGCTGTGATAAAGCAGTAGGACACTGTTGAGATTCCCTTAAGGTAAACTAATGTTTAACTGAACTGAAACTCAATAAACAGGGGGGAACACAGTGGCAATGTTGCCTGCCTACACTCAAACTGTGTGCTGTCTCGCTCTTCCTCATTGACCTGTAGCACAAGGCTCTCACGCTGACCTGCCCTGTCAGCCTGTCTTTATTGGACACTGAATGAAAAAAAACAGAGCAACAGCGTTAGATCTATACTCACGTCAAAACATCTATGGCAACATTGCTTTACAAAAGCCGATACCATTATGTAGTGTGGCTAACAACAAGACAACCTTGGCTAGGCTATAAGGCTATTAAACGATAGTATTTGTTAGCAACATGGCTAATGTTTTAAAGAATTAACACCAGAAACAGTACATAGCGTTACCCAGAGCCCTATAGTAGTCTACTATAGTAATAGTATAATAATAATAATAATAATAATAATAATAATAATAGTAGTTATACTATAGGGCTCTGGCGTTACCTAGCTTTTGACAGCTAACGTTAGCATAACCCGGAGCATAAGCTAGCTGGTTAGTACCTGTTACCTTCTTACCTTCATAGTTGTGTATATATGACGCAGCATATAATTTGAAGCCTATATCGAGTTTACTGGCTGGGGCTTTAGTCGTCCGGCAAATCCGATGAACATCCGATATTTTTAATTTCGGAAGCTCTTGTAGGCAGCGGGTGTAGAAGGTCGTCATTTTTCATCAACAGGAAATGAATCGGCCGCTCTGAGTAGAATGAGGAAGTGACTGTGCATGTAGCCTATTAGATTAGCCCCAGGCACCCCTTTGTGTATAGGTCTTTTGTTGTATTGATTAAGGTATCTGACCCCTGACCCCGAGAGTGGAGTAATTGCCCCGCAATTAGATTAGCCCCAGGCACCCCCTCTGTTGTATAGGTATTTTTGATGTATTGAATAAGATAGTCTCTTTGACCCCTCCCCCTCAGAGCCCTTTGTTGTCTAATCTAATTAGCCTTTGATGCCTGCCCCTTTGATGTGCAATTTCACACTTTCATTTTTCTTTTCACCTTCCTTCTTTTTGTCTTTTTAGTTTTCCGTCCTATGGTCCCTTTTCTTTTCATTCGCATTCTGCGTTTGCTTTTAATTTTTCTTCTCCTTTTCATGTTGCTTTTTCTTTTTCTTCGTTTTTCTTTACTCTTTCTATTCTTTTCTGCTAATTGTCGTTTGCGATCTTGGCAAGTGGTATGAGATATACTGTTTCTATAAAGGTTATAGATACCATCTTTTAAAGAAAGATATTATTCATATGTCATGTTATCATGGTCCTCTTTTGTCCTAAAGACCTTACATGGATATGATATAGAGGAGAGCTCTTCTTCAGGGACATCCTCTCCCCTACTTTGTAACATCCAGTCATTAAGCCCATATCCATTTTCCTGGTGATAATAAGGGCAGGCTACATCAGACTTGGTTTTTCTCAGATCCATGGCTAGTTTTTAACGGTCGTCCTTAGTTTTATATGATTTGCTGAGTGAGTGGGACATATTGCGTTGAGTGGGAGGCTTCACCTGTAGAAAATACTCTGTTTGAGGAGATTTCGTTAGGATCCTGACTCTTAATGGCAGTTTGTCCTTTTGAGGGTATTTCAGTGAAACAAGGCTGTTTTGAACATTTGACAGATTTATGCTTAAATTCTCTGGTAAAGTTACTGAAAGATACACTTTATGTATAAAAAGCTGAAAAGTAGATAATGAAGTACTTTGTGTCAGTAGATTTCATTAAGAATCTTTGACAGATTTATGCTTAATTCTCTCAAGAAGGTTACCGAAAGATACACTTTTGTATTTAAAAGCTGAAAAGTAGATAATGAAGTGTGCTTTGTGTGTACAAACACACAGAAAACACTGAAAAACACAACAAGAAGGACTGTAATACACATGTATCAGACACGCTCCCCTTGCTATAATGATGACAACAATTTGTAGATGTAAAAAAAACACTTTTTTAATTTTTTTCACACACAAAATCAATAGTTATACTGATTGTAGCATCCACAGGACAGTCTCCAGCTTAGAATTCCCCATATTACTGGAGATATCGTGATGGAGTTTGTTCACTTCAGTCAAAATATTCACGTGTATCCTGTTTTCGACGCAAAGATGCATTACATCTACAAACAGAGCATACCATGAGAGCACATGATACACTTTTGATGTTTGTTTCATTTCTGAGATAATGTTACAGAATGTTTCGGAAAATGAAGATTCCAGGACCACTTTAAATGTTTCGTTTACAATCGTTTCCCAATGACCCGGAATAGTACTGCCAGAACGAACAATATCCAAAATGTCTTCCAGTTTACAACCTTCGGCCATTCGTTTTACACAGGGGTCACTACTCATTCTGTTTTCAATCGTCCCCATCACCACACTTATTAAAAGGGTAATGACTACATTATAATCAATATATACAGAGTGTTTTGCATAGTAGTTTCCCATTTTTATTTTACTTAAAGAAAAAAGTGAATGTATCGAACAAGTCCCTGGCTTCTCCATCCAACTGCTGGTTGTTAGTCTTCTTCTTCTCCATCCAACTCGGCATGGATCTTTTCAAGTCTCTCCTTGAGGCGTCTGCAATTTTTGAGATTGTGAAGAAAAGCCTCCGAAGCGCCTTGGATCCTCCAATCATCCGTGAAAATTTCTTTATTATTAAGAGTCTGGTCGATCTCAGTAATGAAGTCGGTGAGCCAGAGTCTTTTCATTAACGCGTTGTAATTGTTTCTGAAGTAAAAATCGGACATGTCATTCAGAAAATCGTGTTGCCTCTGGCCGGGGTGACTGACTCGGCACCCGTTGCATATTTCTTCTCTGTACCGATGTATCACCCTCTCCACAATATCAACCAACACCGCTTTCACTGTGTCCATAAACAGAGACGTTTTGGCCCAAGGAGCAAAATCAGCAGCAGTAGTATTGCAAGATTCGGGTTTCCCCCTTGGTGGTGATGATGGTAGTCCAGTAGTCTGTTCCTGGCTGCAACTCGCGGGGGGAGTCTTGGCTTTTCTCTGCTCCATGGCTAGTTTACAACGGTCGTCTTAGCGAGGTCCTTCGTTTTAGATGATTTGCTGAGTGGAGGGTGGGGCTTATTGCGTTGAATGGTGGTAGTCAATTATAGAATTGAGAGTTTTTAGAAAAAAGTTCTTTAAGCATTGTAGCTTTTTCATCTCATCTCCAGCAATAGGTCATCATTTAAGAACAAGTAATAGTTTTGTCAAGATTCTACAGAAAAAAGTCAAAAAAGTATAGTATGTCAGAAATATGGAAAAGTCATATAGTATGTTGAAAATCAAAAAAAGAAAACTCAATTCAATACAAATTAATGAATATTTTACCCTGTTCTAAAGTTTTGCACCCTTAAAGAAAAACCCATTCCTTACCAACTACTTCATATTATACCCTTTGTTAAGTGTTGCGTACATCAGGGTGTATCTCAAAGTATCTTGGTAACATAAAATAACTAAAATATGTAAGTTTATCAGAAAAGAAAAAACCTTGTTTATCTGAACAAGTGTTGCATACACCAAAGCGTGTCTAAAAGTATCTTAGTAACACAAGAAAAAGAGAAGAAAGCGTTGATGTTAACAAAAAAATTGTTCCACTGAAATAATTAATAAATAATTTCAAAAAGTGCTCTTAAAAAGAACAAATGTATTCAGATAAAAGTATTTAGTTAGACTATTAATTCCACGATGATTACATTTAACCCCTAACCCATTTTTATTATATGTTTGTTTTCCTAATAAAGCCAGAGTCACCTGAAATAATTTTGCCATGGCTGTAATGAAGGACTGAGCGTTGATTCTATTTGCTTTTATACATCTTTTGATTTCGTCTGCATCAACCCAGCTGTTGAATTTTTCGGGCCAATTATGCCAAGATACAAACATTTGTTTTTTCCCTCTCACCACACGCCTTTTTAAAATGTTCTCAACTTGAAAAGCCTTGTCATTGGCTATCTGCCACTTTTTGTAACTCTTTCTCATAAAAAGTCCCCTTGATCTCTTCTCCATCATAATCTTTGAGCTTGTAAACAGGTGGCTGCCGAGGTAAGCCTTCAGACACCGTAGATAGTTCGTCAGTATAACTCTGCTCATATTTTTTATCAAATACCCCTCTCAATTTGGATATCCTTACAAGTTCGCCCTCCTTAAAGCTCATTTTGGCAGCAGCTTTTTTAGGTTGGCTAGAGGGGGTATACAGGTTCCGAAACACTTGAGCCGCATTTTCCTTTGTCACCTGCATTGGCGTCATTTTAATACTTCGGTGATCACTATTATTGTAACTTTCAATTAGTTCAGGTAAGACGTCTATATATCTATGAGTGTTTTTAGCTGTAAAATACCTCCACATTTTAGTTTTCAGCGTACGGTTAAATCTCTCTACCACACATGCCTTCATGTCACTGGCTGTTGCATAATGTGCAATACCTCTTTTCTTCAACAAGTTTTGAAAAACTTTATTAAAGAACTCTTTCCCCGCGTCTGTTTGTATCTTTTTAGGAATCTCGCTGTGTGTTAAAATTGTATCAAAGGCCTTGGTAACCTCAATACCCGACTTCTTTTTTAATGCTTGAGCATAGGCTTTTTTCGAAAATACGTCTACGACTGTTAACAAATAATTAAAACCATCATTATATTCGGACAGCGACTGCATATCGCAGAGATCTGCTTGAAATTGTTGTAGCGGTCTGAGTACAAAAACTCTGTTTCTTACAAAATGCACCCGTGCCGGCTTATGCAAAGTAAATGCATCCTGCTCCGATAAATATTCTCTGACTTTCTCTACATTTACTTGTTTACCCATTTCATTCTGTATAGCTCTATGGAGTTTATCCACACCTCCTAAACTCCCTGGATTAGATGGAGTGTAATGGCGCATTTCCACTGCAACGGGGTAGCCCCGTTTAAGCGTCCCTAAGCGTCCTCGCTCAGGCCTCGGGCTGCCTCGCTGGCCGGCCGAGGCCGTGGCGCATTTCCATTACAGTTTAGGACCTGGGGTAGCAACGCAGTGTAGGCGGGGCGATCAGCTTTTTGGTCGGAGCGACGCTGGGTAAAACTGCAGTGGCGTCATCTTCAATGCGACACAACTCACAAAACACACACAACAATGGAGGATGTGGAAGCGATCGTTTACTTGTTTCTTGGTGTGTGGCTTGTTATCACAGCAAGAAGGAAAGTGATCACAGCAAGCATTGTATTGTAGTCATTGTATTGAACATAAATAAATCCTTTTTTTTTTCAATATACATGTGTTTGTAAAATGTTTTAAACACATATTATCTGAATTGAATATTTGAAATTCAAGCACCAGTAAGTACTGCCCCATAATAACATTTGAGGAAATATCAGATCATGAAAAGAAAATCTTTCTAATCAATTAAGCAAATATCAAAGCTAACTATAAACATAAATACTAAAGTGTAAAACACAGCAAAACTATATTCATAAATGCAAGTGTAAAATAGTGTGGACAATTGTAAACATGGATGGAGACTAAAGTATCCACAACATAAAATAATATATTAAATATAACCTCAATCTTTCTTCTAGACATGTTAAAAGCTTGCTTGAATGGGTTATTGGTTTATTTTGTTCTCTCGTCTTTGAAATATATAAGGAATGTGTTTGAGTCTAGTAGAACGAGGGTATTACAATTGAGCAATTTCTACATGTATTATGTATTTATCATGTATTCTATCTATCTATACATGACAAAATAAACATGTAATAATGTTTTAGAGGAGGACCTCAAGCTAGCAAACCCAATTTCTTGCTTTAAATCTCTTAAAAGTAAGGGGCTTTTTCCTAACTGATGGTGTTTGTTATTGCTTTATAAATTCATGTATGTTTATGATTTTTTTATGTTGGGTGCCATTCATTATCAACAAGAGATAAGATAAGTCAAAGAAGTACTTTATTGATGGCAGTATAAAAATACAAATGTTGTATCAAAAAGGCATGCCATTAAACAATACAAATAAAAAATGTAAAACTGTATTGCAGCCAGCATAAATATACATGGAATTGTAAATATAAAATGAACATTTTAAAGAAAATAAATAAACAAGGAAGTACAAATGTTGCATTTAAAAATTAACTAGATAAAAAATATATAATATGTACAATAACTATTAAGGTTTTTTGAAGTATCAGGGAGGAGACGGGCCATGTCGGCTGCCCAGTCATGGTGCCGTTCCTGCTGGGCCCGATCCTCTCCTCCTCGTTTCCTCTTGCCTGGGTGACAACAAGATAATAATTAGCAATAAGGAAAACACACAGGACAGGTACAGGTCACACAAGGATATAAGAATAACATGTATAAACAGAACAACAGTAAGGTGAACTAAAGAAAGTTCTGGCCCTAGATGTTTACAATGATTGTGAAAGTGAATTACATTATGTCCAGCCTGTTGATAATGAATATAAATATATGTATATGATAGGATGTCACACACAACTGTACTAGCTGCTTACTAGCTAAGACTTTACTTGTAACAGAGCATTTCCACACAGTGATATAGCTTATTTTAATTACTGACGATGGATGATCCACGGTTTAAAAAAACAAAAACACAATTCCAGTCGTTTTGCCATTTGTATTTCTTACCTAGAACCACGCGCTGCGGTGTCGTGATGGCACTCGGTGTTGGTGGTTGAGTTGGTGTCGATTCTTCGGCTGGGGTCCGTTCTGGATTCGATGACGAAGTGGACGGAACACTGCCATCACGCGTTGTTCGGGAATGTTCCTCCTCACGAGTCCCAATGTAATCATCTAGAACAGCAAAATGACTTGTTAATTCCACAAACTACTGCAGCACAATACTAAATAGCAACAACAACTATAGAAAAGAAAAACTGAACGTAAACAATGGCACATATGGTGTTAGCAAACAATAGCTCTAGCTAAGGCTATCTGCCTAGGCTATCTGCCTTAGCTAGCTATGTAGCTCTTTGGGGCTCCATAAAAGCACGGGTTGTCGAACATTAATGTAAGGATAAAATAGACTTCTTTGTTAGAAGTGAGCGTACCTTGCAGGGACTCCAGTAAAGCCGTTCCGTTTTCCCTACATCGCAGGAAAGTCCTCGAAAATCCGCGCTCGGACATCTGTGCAGAGACATCCTGGAACACTTTCACATTTCGCGTTGTTCCGTCGAGCTCCCGCTGGATTTTATCATCCCCAATGAGATGTAGGAACGTCGTCACCTCCTCGGTCGACCACGGTGTGCTTTTCTTCGACGTTGCCATTTTTGTAGCTCCTCCGTTTACAAAATGCTGCAAGCTTGCTTCTTGATATATATGTGACGCGAGGGATGATCTCGCGCGCGATCTTGTGACGATTCTCTCTGACCAATCAGCAGTCGAGTGTTGACGTCACAGCCCTGGCCTGGTCTGATAGAACCACGATTTTATGGGGCCGGAAAAAGAGAGAAAAAGTACCCGCTAGCCGGTACTAGGCTATATGGAAATGCAACCAAAAACTGGCCTGGCCGCTTGAGGACGGTCCAGGACGCTTAAACGGGGCTACCCGCTGCAGTGGAAATGCGCCATAATACACCCTATGCATAACACGTTTCTCAGACATGTTTCCTGTTACAGCCCAATGAGGTAATGAGTACAACAGTTTTTCTTACAATGCATTTTATTGATATGTATATACAACATTTCTCCAAGCAGAGAATAATAAAAGGAAGGACACACTATATCAAGTAAAATTAAAATAAAACATACTTTAACGAAAAAGTATCAAAAATAAATAAAAACTCTTCCTAATGCTGCCATTAAGGGCAGGGAACACTAACACTATCGCACATATAGTGTTCTAAATCTGCCTACCTTCCCTGCACTTTTGTGTATAAAAGCTGAACAAAGTAGATAATGAAGTACTTTGTTTTAGTAGATTTCGTTAACCCCCTGAGGCAGTCCAAAAAACTAAGAATCTGTCTCTTAACCCACCACCCCCGAGAGCCATAACATACTCAACTCCCTACAGCAGCTCGGGTGTGAACTCCCAACAGAATGTCAGTCACTGCGTAACACTTTTTTAGTTTTGGTCGATGTGAGTGCTCGTATATCCTGAAATCGTTTTAAATGTTGCCAGTTTTTGAATGATTTTAATAGTTTGTTTTACTTCGCATATTGACTGGCTAATGTGCCATTTTATTTGTGTTTTACAGCTGTATTTGTCTGCCTTTCATGTCTGTGTTTTATATGTTGTAACTTTGTACATGCTGCCCTTCTTGGCCAGGTCACTCTTGGAAAAGAGATTTTAATCTCAATGAGTTTTTTTACCTGTTAAATAAAGAATATATATATATATATTAGTGACACTCTGCAGATTTGTGTGTAATTCACTCACAAAGGAACTGTAAGATACACTTTAATGGATGCAAACCTATAGTTAATAAAAGTAATTATACATTAGTTCACACTCCTACAACTAAAGGAACTGTAAGATACACTTTTTATGTATGCAAAACCTGTCATTTTGGAGAAACCATCTCGAGTGAGTTATAATTTGAAAGTACACAAACTGGGGGGGGGGTATATCCCCCTTCCTTCAGACTTCCTTACAGAGCCCCTCCTCCAACACACATGACCAGAAAGAGGCTATACTCTGAACCCATCCCCCGATGCTGCATTCGTTTCTTGACTGGCGCTTCAGACGGTTGACTTGGTAAGCTGAATTGTCTGTCTTTTTTAAATTTAGTTTTGAGCATATCTCTATATGGTCGTAGCCTAGTCATTTATACAGAGGTTTTCATCAGTGTGAAATTACACATCAAAGGGAAGGCATCAAAGGCTAATTAGATTAGACAACAAAGGGCTCTGAGGGGCAGGGGTCAAAGAGACTATCTTATTCAATACATCAAAAGACCTATACAGCCTGGGGCTAATCTAATTGCGGGGCAATTACTCCACTCTCGGGGTCAGGGGTCAGATACCTTAATCAATACAACAAAAGACCTATACACAAAGGGGTGCCTGGGGCTAATCTAATTGCGGGGCAATTACTCCACTCTCGGGGTCAGGGGTCAAATACCTTAACTATCTTAATTGATACAATAAAATACCTATACACAAAGGGGGTGCCTGGGGCTAATCTAATTGCGGGGCAATTACTCCACTCTTGGGGTCAGGGGTCAAATACCTTAACTATCTTAATTGATACAACAAAAGAATCACGCCGGGGGGCTTTCACGCCAATCTAACATCAAAGAATGGGAGGCGGGACATGGGAGGCGGGACTTAGCTCATTTGCATAAGTAAGGAGAGGTGTGACCTGTCACACCACCTCTCACTTTTTTGACGAAAGGAACATCATTAATACTACTCATTTTCATTGTTCTGAATGAGAGATAAACCTGTTACATGTGAACGTTTTGTTGAAGAACCGTAACAGATATCGGTGAAATTTCAAAGCGTGATGCATGTCAAGGAACGTGAGCATCTGAATTGTACTTTTTGTGTACTTTCGGGTTAATAATGTGGCCTTTTTGATTAGATTATCTAAAGGTGTGCGGCTACTTTGGTGGGGAAAGGTGAGGCTGAACTTGCAATGGAGTTTAATGGAGACAGTTTTTATCACTTTCGAGATGTTTTCCTACGTTTGTCATGAAAAAGTATGTCCCCCAATCTTCACTTATATATCACCGGTCCATGCCTCAACAGCTCTACGACAAATCTGAGATCCCACCATACGCCGTTTCCATGGAAACGCATCCCTCGCCATAAAACATGATGTCGCTCTAACTCCTATGAAAATGTTCAAAAAGTGCTCAAACTTCACATGTGTGCTAACAGTCCAGCAGTGAAGACATATACGGGACAGTTTTGAGATTTATTCAAATGCCGTTGCCATGGCAACACAATGCTCACCATGAAACACGGTTTTCTCACAACTTCAGTTCAAATGCTCCAAACGCCCCAAAACTTCACAGGTTTGGTAACGATGCAGCCATCAACGCATCTAAGCGTATTATGGGATATCATCAAATGACGTTGGCATGGCGACAGATCATTCACCATCAAGTTAGTTCAAAAGTTTGCAGTTCAAATATTCTGCTGCTTTTCCAAGCCTTTTTACTTTCTTTTCTTCTCTCATCACACATCATTCAAGCCCCCTGTGTTCATTTATCATTTAAATCTAAATTCTTCACTTTCTTCTTACACATTACATTTCAGCATAGCAGTTTAGCGTCAGATTTTCAGCATAAAGCATTCCCACTAGCAATTTCTTCAGGAATTGCATTATCTAGTTTGTTGTCTGCTCTTGTGCGTACTGAATACTATGGAAGACCATTGTCTCTGTGTTAGCTGATTACTTTGTAGAATTATGTTGAGTATTAAACAATTGCGTGAGTGTGAGGGTATTAAAATAAATTGGTCACTAAGTCAGATATGTGCAACTATATTTTACTTTTTGTTTTAAAACGTTTTTTATAAATTATTATGGGATTCAGCTGTAAGAGACATGTCAACTTGATGCTCTGCTCACGGATGACTCGATGAGCATAACAAACTGTTAAGATGATGACCTTGTATGTGTGTATATATTTTTTTCTTTGTAGGGGTCTGCCCCCAAAAAACAGTTTTAAGTCCTGAGAAAGTCAAAGAAGACGGTGTGTAAAACTACACTGCCCAGCCAAAAAAAAGTAACCACTTTGATTTAACTAGGCCTGTAGGTAAGGACTTTCCACTGGATAATAACTTACTGCAGCGATGTATATGTTTTAGCTGAATACACGTTTTTTTAACCCTAACTGATGCAGTTAGTCAGTTATTTAATGTTTGTTCTTTCTGATGTAAAGTCAAGTTTGTAACTGTTGCAGTAAAGTCGTGGGGCGCTGAACTGTTCCTTTGAATCTTTTGAATTTTGATACATGATATAATTACTTGTCTTTCAAATTTGAAGGAGGGTGAGCATCAGGCCCGGTTCCAGAACAAAATGACTCAGGGTGCATCTGAGATTAGAGAGGGTGCAGTGGTAAAGTGCTATTTTTATAAGTGGGGAGTGGACCTAACACCCTCTAGGGGGGTCCTCACCTCTTTTAGGAGGGTCCTCACCTCCTCTAGGTCGGTCCGGGGGCATGCTCCCCCGGGAAGAATTTTTTTAAATGTTGAAGTTAAAAGCATCAATCTCGTGCACTTTGAGAGCAACATGAAGAGATGGATCTATGTGCTCTTTGCTTGATTCATGCCTTCCCAGTCCCTTATCACGTAGCCTATAAGAGCATGGCGCCAGTTGTTGTAGCCAGTTGTGGTGAAGGCATCTGACTTACTTGAACCGAAATGTCTACATGCATAGCAGAAGATGGCATCTTTTTTACATGAATATTCCAGCCAATCTCTGTTTTGAAACCATTACCTGCAAAATGAGCGCCTCACCCCACTGTACAGGCGAGTTGGGTACTTTTTTAAATATACCTGGGCAGGCTCTGTTTTGCCGAGGTCCTCTGGCACTTGCCGGCCGCTGTGGGGTGGCGGTGTTTGGGGCAACGTAGACGGCTGCGGCTGCTCCGCCTCCGTGGGCGAGGCGGGCAAAGCCAGCGAGTTGGGCGTTAGTGTCCACGACAGTGGCCGCGGGTAACGTAATGTCCCCATGATCTGAACTGTTATTACCTGCAGTAGATGTAGTGTTACTGCTGGCGATAAGGGCTGGTTGTTTTAACCATTTTCTGAGTTCCATCACTGACTGCTGTGTAAGCACCTTGCAGATGACGAACGCGCAGCGGCACAGGTCACGCACACCTGACAAAATAATGTTACTTACCGTTAAAATTGACCAAATAAATGCAGACAATGTAATTTAACCACAATTACAATTTATTTTATTTCAACTAAATTCTTCTTATTATTATTATTATTATTATTATTATTATTACTACTATTATTTTTATTATTATTATTATTATTATTATTATTATTATTATTATGTAATATCTTTCACTTTTTTTATGTATTTTTTTTCACTTTTTTTCTTTCTTTCACCTTTCATTTTTCAAATTAGGGTGCATAACGACTCAACTGAGGGTGCAGTGCACCCTTATGCACCCCCGTAGAACCGGGCCTGAGCATGTCACGGTCCAAACTCTGTTCCTGTTTCTTCCCCTGTGTGTGGAGAGGGTGTGGTTTCCCTTGCAGGCAGCAACCTGATTGCTCTCACCTGGCCGTCCGACTCAGCTGTCCCTCATCATCTAATCAGGACACAGCTTATCTACTCCAGTCTCCCAGCAACTCACCACCAGGATAGGGGGTCTCTGCTCAACAACTTCATTTAAAAAGTGCAAAAAACAGGGACCTTCACCAGGACCAGGATTCGAGTGCTTGGACGTGAGAGCGAGATTGAGAGCAGCTGGTGGAATGGCGTCTTTGAGTCCTGGAGAGGAGGGTATGGAAAGTGCATCTGAAGGAGAAGGAGGATGGAATGAAGTAAGGAAAAATAATTCAAGAAAGAAGATAGACATGTCAAGTGACAGTCTTAGTGAGTCTGATTCACAGAATGAGTTGAAGAGAGTAAATAAAAAGATTGAGAATGAAGAGTGGAAAGTGATTGTGGAGTTTGGTGAGCAATCCGCAGGTAAGCTACATCCAGTGGCCCTGACTAAAGCAATTCACAAAGAAATTGGATCGATAAAGCAAGCAAGATTTCTGAGCAAAGGATGGATGTTGATTGAATTGATGAATGCAAAACAACAGGAAAAGTTACTGAAAATGAAGACCCTGAATGAAGTTCGAATTAAATGCCATGTTCCTGGTGCAAATCGGAAAATACTTGGAGTTATCAGTGGAGTTCCCATAGAAATCGGCATAGAAGAGCTCAAGAAAGAAATTAAAGGGGGGAAAGTGTCTGTAGTTAAGTGTCTTCCTACTAGGTATCAGGGTAAGATAGTGGATAGTTTGTCTGTTCTTCTTCAGTTTGAAGAAACAATTCAATAGAAGATAATGATCGTTTGCATGAGCTTTCCAGTAAGAGAATTCATCCCTAAACCTCTGCGGTGCTTTAAATGCCTTTTGGTTTGGGCATGTGGCAGACAAGTGCAAAGCAACTAAGCCCAGGGCTGCAGTCGGATAGTTTAAAAATCAGCTCCTAAGTTCTAACCCTATCGTCTATTCCTTGACCTCTGAGTGAACCGTCACGGGGTTAAGGGATAGTGGATAGGAGAATTCAAAAGGACTTAGGAGAAGAGACTGCGGTACTTTAGAGAATCCGAATGCACTTTCACTATCCGACGTGTTTATGATGCGCCAGCGGACGTCCTGAATGTGCGTCTGCTGCTGTGGGGAAACTATGGAAACCACAGTTTTCTATACAGCGGACTACAACATGGATGTTTAATAAGAACGAGGGACTACTGTAAACTCATCTAGAGACTCTGCACCGTGCTCTGAAGCTGCTGCTTTGCTTTATGAACGTGGACAACAGAGAAACATATTCTTCATGACCAAAGTTGGAATTGAAATAAAAAAGGAAAGTGAAACTTATGCTCGTCCCTCTCTCCCTCCGGTCCACATTAATACAAATGATCCCAATACGTATGATTGTATGAACTAAAGATCTTAAAATCAATACAGATGTATTTATTATAAACGTTAGTCCTTAACATCTATCACTGTGTATATCACCATTCAAACATCTTTTAAAAGTTGAACAAACCCCACACAGCTCAGTAAAGACTGAGATGTTGACTTTATTTGATAATTTCAGTGAAAACTAACGTTCATATTTCTCTTTTTGATTATAATACTGATGAACGTTCAAAACAAAGCACTTTGGCAACTTACCACCTACGTTTTAAAATGCTTAATAAGCACCGTAACTTTCATGATATCATTTCTCGGTCATAATTGGTTGTTTCCGTGAACGGCCGACTGTTGAGTGACGGCAAATGCTGCGGCTGCAAGGCATTGTGGGGCAGCATTTTCGCTTCTCCTGTCGGTTAGGGAGGTCCAGTGGTTCCTAAGCTAAAGGAGGTTATAAAGGAAGTTTGAAACCTCCTTTCCTATCATTCTCATCATTCTAGAGAATTCGAACGGCACTTATCATGGCTGCCACTGAGGGACTGAGGGTCATTTCACTCCTTTAGGAAGGTTCCTAAGCTAAATGGAATATTCGACTTCAGCCCAGGTGTCCAACATGTGCGGGGGAACATGAATATGGTAGTTGTGCTGCAGGTGCTAAGGTGAAATGTTGTAACTGTGGTGGGGAACATAGTGCTGCGTATCAGGGCTGCGAAGTGCCGAAAAAGGCCAAGGAGGTGCAGAGATACAAAGTGCAAAATAAAGGCTCATATGCTGAAGCAACAGAAAAGGTTTCACTAGATAGGAAATCCCAAGTAGGAGCAAGTATATTCTCTTCAAAAGACTTTCCCAAACTCCCACAGGCAAAGGAAAGCTCCACAAAGTGTTCACATAAATGTGTGATAGGAGAGGATGCATTGATTGTGAATAAGTACACATTTGTGGCCTTTATTGGAAAAGTGATGAATGTTGCTTTGAAACAAACAAAAAAGAGGTCAAGACTGAAAACAATAGTAGAAGCAGCAGGTGCATTTTTGGGGATAAAGGATATAACCGTTGAAATGATCAGTGGCGTTTCTATGGCCCTTTCTCATTTCCTCGACTCCTCGACTCCTCTGTCCTCCGGTAGTGACCCGGAAATGAATTTTAGCGCGCCATGTTGAAGGACATCTCATTTCTCTAAATGCACGTCGAGGACCGAGCATCGAGCATCGAGGAGCCTCTCTGGAGGAGCTATAATTGAGGATACACTGATGGCTCCTCCACGGCTCCTTCGCGGATGCATTTCCGGGAACAGAGATGTTTCAAAGAGTCGTGACGCACGGCCGGACTTATCTCAGCCAATGACAGCTCTGCATGCATCCCCTGGATATTATTTTAGAAACTGCTTTCATCGCGACGCGATGTTTACAGAGAGAACAGCTGTGAGGTCCTTGCAGAAAGCAGAGCAGTGTGTATAATATATATCACTCTATAACAGGCCTACTCTCTTTATTTGCTTTAGTTTAGTAGATATCTACAAACAAAGAGTCGATATTTTTCTAAAACCATTCAGTGCTTCACATAATAAAATACACAACAGCTGTAGCCTGATTATGTGTAGGTGTGTGTGGTACAGTGTGTGTGTGTGTGTAGATGCAGCGGACAGACAGGTCTCAGTTGGTTTGGTGTCCTCTGCTTAACTTGTAATACTTGTAAATAAAACTTTTGGCCCGTAATTAGTGCGAATGCTGTATACAGCATTCCACTATAGTACTTCAAAACTTTATTAGTGCGAATGCTGTATACAGCATTCCACTATAGTGCTTCAAAAAAACTTTATTAGTGCGAATGCTGTTTACAGCATTCCACTATAGTGCTTCAAAAAAACTTTATTCTTCCTCTTATTATTATTATTTCAGCCAATATTTTGGCTCTCCATAACTTCAGCTTATTTTCAGCTACAGAAACCATTCAAATATTAAACTATTCAGCCTGTTCAGGAATCGATGGGAAACCTTCAACTTTTTCAAAATATTTTATACTTTTTGAAATATTCAGCTTTTTAAACTCTTTTTTTAACATTGAAATCAATGGGAAGAGCCTTCAAATCAGCCAATACTTTAGCTCTCCATAACTTCAGCTTACTTTCAGCTACAGAAACCATTCAAATATTAAACTATTCAGCCTGTTCAGGAATCGATGGGAAACCTTCAACTTTTTCAAAATATTTTATACTTTTTGAAATATTCAGCTTTTTAAACTATTTTTGTAACATTGAAGTCAATGGGAGATGCCTTCAAATCCACTTTTCCTACACTTTGCGCCAAATGCATCTTCTTCCACATAATTTCAGCCAGACACTTCATTCCAACTTTCAAATGATCACAATACCTTCAGCTATAAAACTTGTATAAAATAATTTTGATATCTTTTCAACTTTTTGAGATATTGGACTTAGTTTGGAGCTTGGTAGAGAGGCCTTTTCCAGATTTTAACATTACATGGAGCCGCTCATTAACTCTAGAGTGCTTTGATCTCAAAACAGAGTGCAGCGGTGCCTGAAATTCTCCCCCAAAAATCTTTTAAACTTGCCATAATTCCCAAACCCTACACTCCTCAGACATATTTTTTCATGGAAAACGTAGGAAAACCTCTCCTAGCTTGGAAAATAAGAAAACATTAAGAAAATATATTAAACAAAATGCCTCTTGAGGGCATGAAGAGAGAAAAAGTCCAGCTAGCTCCCAATTGATTGCCATGTTAAATTGTTCCGGATCTTTCTTCAGAGCAGGGAGAAGTACACTTTAGACAAACTGCTCCCATCTCCACATTCTACACACAAAACCCAAGAAAACAACATATTTCAGTTCATTGGGGTTCCCTGATGCTCAGGGTCTGGTCACTTTTTTTTATAGGAGCCATAGTTTTTGAACGGGTGGCAAAATTGTCAGATATACTCCTCAATGCATTCTTATGGGACTCAGTGCTGCAGATGGTTGTCATGGTGTTGATGTTGGCAGATTGGAGCCACACACACGTGAGTGACATAATCCAATCAGAGCAGACACCATGGAACCCTCTGATCTCTGGGTTTACACACACAGGTGTTTGTAAACATTCAATCACTACTACTTACATTTGATATCTTTATGTAACTCCTTCAGCCTAATTTCAGCTGCAGGAACCATTCAAATATCAAACTATTCAGCCTTTTCAACACATGATGGGAAACTTTCAACTTTTTCAAAATATGTTATACTTTTTAAAATATTCAGCTTTTTAAAGACTCTCTCTCACATACATGCACTCTCTCTCTCTCTCTCTCTCTCTCTCTCTCTCTCTCTCTCTCTCTCTCACACACACATACACAGACACACTCTCTCTCTCTATCTCTCTCACACACAGACACACTCTCTCTTTCACACGGACACAGACACACACTCTCTCTCTCACACACATACACACACATATACTAACACACTCTCTCTCTCTCTCTCACACACACACACACACAGACACACACTCTTTCACACAGACACAGACACACACTCTCTCTCCCTCTCTCTCTCACACAGACACACACTCTCTCTCACACACTAACTTCACTCTCTCTCACACACTCACTCACTCACTCACTCACTCACTCACTCTCACACACACTCTCTCTCTCACACACAGACACACACTCTCTCTCTCTACCACACACACTGAACAGCTATCTACCACACACACTGAATTTCTCTCGCTCTCTCTCTGCATTTGGTAAATGGTCTTAAGTCGTCATCATATTAAACTTTGATCTCTGGGTTTACACCACACACAGGTGTTTGTACACATTCATTCACTACTACTTATCTCTTATATCTAAGTCCTTCAGCCTAATTTCAGCTATAAACCATTCAACTATTACATTATTCAGCTATTTCAGGACATTGGGGCTATACACGTAGTTGTTTACACCTTTTTTTTAAACCTTTTCTTTTAAATATTAAGCTTTTTCTGCATTTTTTGGCTAAAAGCAGCTACTATTCAGCTAATAACATATTCAGCTTTTTCTGCATTTTCAGCTAAATTCAGCCATAAATGTTCACAGTTTCCAGCATTCGCACGCATTTTCTGCAAGAAATCCATTTTCTAGTTAGTGCGAATGCTGTATACAGCATTCCACTATAGTACTTCAAAACTTTATTCTTCCTCTTATTTCAGCCAATACTTTGGCTCTCCATAACTTCAGCTTATTTTCAGCTACAGAAACCATTCAAATATTAAACTATTCAGCCTGTTCAGGAATCGATGGGAAATCTTCAACTTTTTCAAAATATTTTATACTTTTTGAAATATTCAGCTTTTTAAACTCTTTTTTTAACATTGAAGT